>NC_071257.1:23148680-23338680 GCF_023375685.1 Ictalurus furcatus | reverse complement strand
TCACACTCCAGCCTCCAGCCTAGGTCACAGGGCCTGCTCTCTCTCTCTCTCTTTCTCATTCAGCCAACTGTTGGACAGTGAAAGCATTAGTGGCTGATGGTCACCCACAGTCCTGGTGGTACATCTCACTCGTCAGTGCTGATTGAGCAGGTTGAACTGACAGGAGAGTGGGTTCTCTGATTGGCTGTTCAACTTAGCACACCAGTGCAGGGAATGAAAAGTGAACAGAACAAGCAAACAACAATCTCAATAAAATACAAAAATATATAATTTCTGCTCATCTGCTCTTTATTTCCTAAATTTTGCTCATCATGAAATAGCTGAGCACAAGGTTTCAGGTTCAAGCAGGCCATTTAAACAGATTCAATGTAAAAGAAAGAAAGAAATGACTGAATGAATAAATAAATGAATGGGATAGTTCGTTTGCCTGAATCCCAGACTGCATAATACCACACCAAGTTTACTCTTTCAGCGGCTCCCATGTCAGGGTCACCACAGCAGATCCTTACAAGTTTTATGGATGCCCTTCCTGAGGCAACCCTCCCCATTTTCCGGGCTTGGGACTGGCACTGAGAGTGCACTGGCTCGTGCAACCCTCCAGTGGCTGGGGTAGGTTCCCTGACCAGCAATTGAACCTGGACTGCAGCAGTGAAAGTGCTGCATGCTAGCCAATAGTCCACCTGGGAACCTAATACCACACCAAATACCTTATACCACACTAAATTTCATATTTGTAGGTGGTGTACTAATTTAACATACTATTTTGTATGAGACTTGGGACCCTGATCAGCATTCTGGTATTTTGGACAGTACTTTTCCTTTCAGAAAAACAATATGAATTCTGTGTATGTAGGTGAATACCAGATATCAGTCTTAGTCTTTGCAGTGTGCTCAAGTATAACATTTTACAAATGGACTGGGAGGTAATAATTAATTGGCCTGGGTTGGCATTATATCTCTGACGTCTGCTTAGTGTCATTACATTATTAGTATTAATTATGCTCATTATTAATACTAATAAAATCAGCTGTAGGAATTGAGCACTTGAAGATATAATCAGCTGCTATGAAGATGGAAAAGAAAACAATACATAATAAAATATCAAAAAACTAAAGTAACTGGTGGGTAGTGAAAAGAATACATTTCTTTACAAATATGAGTATTTTTACAGTAAAAGTAGCCATTTTTCACAACTTTACTTAAGTGAATATAGCTGAATAAACAAGGATCATTCCTGTTAATAATCAGTTACCTCACAGAAATATGTGATCACTCTGGTGTCTGTCATTGGTGACTGTGTCTGCACCATAATGGCAATTAGCTGCGGATTGGCAGCTGCATCTCCATTTTCCAGCGTTCCTTGTTTTTTTAGCAGCTGAGCCTGGCGTTGTAGTAAGAGACACATAGCTAGTGCTGGTTTGGTGCCTTGTATCATAAATGTGTGCCAGGCCTGGTGAACAGAGGCTGCAGTCAGGCGACAAGCAGCAGGAATAAAGGGCACATTCTCTCAAGGCTGGCCTTCTTCTCCAAGCCCCTCATTATGTGTATGGAGTGGAGTTGAGTCTGCTCCACCCTTATTATAAAACTCCCCATTATCACACCGCAATGTGCCGACTCCTAGACTCCTGCCTGCGTGAGCCTGGCTAATCACTGTGTTTTTCCAAAAAAAGCCAAAAGAAGTCTCTTTGTCTTGACAGTTGAAGAGTGAGGTTATTTTACTATTTCTTCATGTATGTTTATTGTTCTTGACCTGATCGTTCAAACACCACCAACTACAGTTGCAATTAAAATTATTGCAAATCAGGTTTATTGTCAAAATGTACAAACTTTCAGCTGTTTGCAATGAACAAATCAAACAAAAGCAATTGAAATAGTTCAACACAACGAATGCTTCAAGTGGTTTCCCCAATTTCAACTAAAAATGCAACTTATAATGATTTCTCCAGTTTCAAAATTATTCAATCCCTTCATGGCAAGCTAGGGTTGTCACAGTACCAAAATTTCAGTAGTCTGTACCAATATCAGTAAAATTCCACGGTACGCTGTAGTAATTTCGGTACCAAAGCAAAACACAAAAACATGCTAATTGAATAACACCCTATTTGATTAATAATGTTAAATATCAATATAAAATTTATTTTTACAAATGCCATTCTGTATACTTCAAGTATTTCATTATTAAAGCTACTAGAGTTATCCAGACAAGAATAGAAATGTTTTTCTGACTGATATTAAAAACATAAACCGTGCTAGCCACACATCTATTATTTTCTAACACATAAATTTCAGATATATAGGTCATCAAAAAGCCACTGATGTGTAAAATTAGTAAACCCCCATCATGTCCTCCCATTTATTTTACCCCAATAAAAGTTAAAGCATTAAATGGTTAATAAGGACTCCTGACGGTATTAGCGTTAAACATACATATGCTAACCATTAAATAAGCAAAAATTAGAATGTTTTCTTGCAATAATACACTCGAATTAAACTATACTACAACATTCTTAATGCAACCGCTACCATCATTTTAAACTCACCTGCTTGAACTGCTTGAATAAATACTGCGGTTATGCAGCTGCTCTTCCTGAAAGTATGGTTAATTTATCAGCACATAAATATGAGGGGTGTGGCTTTTTCACACTTAGCAGTAACAGCTAAACAAGCGTCCGAGAGAAATACATGTATTTCGCCTACTATATAGTAGGTAAGTATGCGGTTTCGGACGCAGCCATGGTGACCGGCGGAGCTGTTGCTGCTTTGGCTCCAATGTCTTCTTGTTGCACAGTGCACCCATGAAAAGTTCCTGACTGACTACCTGTCAGTACTACTTATGAAAATCTGGTACCGTCAACTTTGTTCTTTTTAGTACCGACTTGGTACTGTACTTTTGACAATCCTATGGCAAGCATCTTTAGTACTTAGTAAAGCACCCTTTTGCTGTTATGAACTGCTGCAAACAAGATCCATAGCTTCTGGCAATGTTCCTGAAGGATCTTAGCCCATTCCTCATGAGCATTGGCCTCCAGTTCAATTCTTCAATATTCTTGGTGTGCTGCCAACACCTTCTTCAAATCCCACCAGACATTTTCTATGGCGTTCAAGTCAGGTGACTGTGATGGCCCTGTAGAATCTTCCAGGACTTCTTCTGCAACCAAGCCTTGGTGGAATTTGAGGTATGCTTTGGATCGTTGTCCTGTTGGAAGGTCCAGTGACGCCCAAGCTTCAGCTTCCTCACAGACGGCATGAAGTTTTCTCCAAGGATTTCCTGATACTTCAATGAATCCATCTTGCCTTCCATACGCTGCAGGTTTCCAGTGCTGGAGGATGCAAAGCAGCCCCAGAGCATCACCGAGCCACCACCATGCTTGACTGTAGACAGAGTGTTCTTTCTTCATTCTTCTTCCTCCAGACATACCGCTGATCCATCGTGCCGAAATGTTCCAGTTTTGTTTCATCGCTCCATGGAACAGAATCCCAAAATTTCTGTGGCTTATTTATATGATTTTGAGCCGACTTTTCTTGTGCTTTTGGGTCAATACTGATGTTTTGGAGTTCTGGCATGGAAACCTTCTGCGTTTAGTACGCACCTTACTGTGCTCACTGAAACCTCACTGCCTGTTGCCACCAAGTCTTGCTGCAGGTCTTTTGCAGTCACTTTTTCAGGGTTTTTCACAACCTGCCTTCTCAGAAATCTGGTTGCAGTCATTGATAGCTTCCTTTTTCTGACCCATCCAGGTATTTCATACACTTTTTGCCCTTAGCCAGTTCAGGTATTTCATGTGTTCCAGCTCAAGCACACCTGGTGCAACTAATAAAGCCCTTGATTAGTTGCATCAGGTGTGCTTGAGACCTCTTTTGTATATTTGTGCTGTTGTGAGGGATTCTATTCAGGGGTTTGAATAATTTAGAGACTGGAGAAGACATTATAAGTTGCATTTTCAGTTGAATTTGGAAACCACTTGAAGCATTCGCTGTATTGAACTATTTCAATTGCCTTTGTTTGATTTGTTCATTGCAAACAGCTGAAAGTCTGTAAATTTTGACAGTAAGCCTGATTTGCAATGAGGATTGAATACTTTTGATTGCAATTGTACTTGGTGTAATTTGCTCGATTTGTTGATTTCATATAGCTCAAATATGTCACGTTAACACTCTAGCATATGAATAGGCACATCAATTTGGCTCAGCAATGGCTCCCTCTATGGAAGTGTGTGCTATTATTAGTTCACGTGAGGCCCAATGTGACATAACGTGGCATAAAGCACTCCAGCTGTCTCAGTGAGAGGTGTGGCATTCACACACCTCTGATTTGCCAAACAGATGTTTGATTTCTAATCCAACCTGCCCAACACTATAATGAGCGAGGGACAGAATGGCTAGATGAAAATAAGAGTGAGCAAGAGGGACCATGTGCCAGATGAGCTCCACGCCTCCAGCCTGCCACTAGTGCTAGAAGGGATACAGCCAAGATTGTGGCTGGCAGAGGCAAGACGTATCGAATCAGCTGAAAGGCTTCGTGCTTCCCTATTGTCTGTTGGCTATAATGAACATGAGTGCAGAGCGGTTATGTGATGGAGATCTTCCTATCTGTCTCTCTATCTAATTCTGCTAAACAGCTAGGAATTCAAAGTGCATGAAACAGAAAAGAGAGCTGCTGGGAGGCACAGCCAGCCACAGATGCTGTGAGAACAGAGCTCACTGATGGCCAGCTGCTCTTCTCTAGCTCTCTCATACATTTACTCCTCTCTCTTTCTCTTTCTCTCTCTCTCTCTCTCTCTTTCTTTCTCTCTCTCTCTCTCTCTCTCTCTCTGAGTCTCCTTCTTTCTCTTTCTCTCATTCTGTGTCTCTCCCTCTCTCCTTGTGTGGCTCAACCCCATCTATCTCAGTCTCTAATACACATACTGACTCTCTCTCTCTCTCTCTCTCTCTCTCTCTCTCTCTCTCTCTCACTGTCTGAGTCTCCATTCTTTTTCTCTTATTTTGTCTCTCTCCCTGTCTGATTTACCCGATCCTCTCTCTGACACATATTGACTGATTCTCTCTTTCTCTCTCTCTCTCTCTCCCTCTCTCAGGCATACAGGCACTGTGTATGCCTGTCTCCCTCTATCATTAGCTGTCTTTTTGCCTGACTGAGCACAACAAACATTATTGGTTTATTTCAACCCAGTTATCCAATGGGTTGCATATTAAAATATGATTATAATATGATTTGTACAAAATCTTTGTGTACAAATAATATCGCTGTACCTGTTGTTTCAACATAACCAGGCAACAATTCTCATCCTCTCCGATACAGACATCTCTATGTATACATTCTTGAGTAAGCTGACCAAACTGAATGCTCTAATCTATATCCAAAAGGTCACAGGAAATAAGGACACTTATAAAACAGTCAATTAAGATAGATAGTGTGTTTCTTGATTATCTGTTTTGTTGTTGCAGTTTATTTATAGTAGCAAGCACTGTTACTGCACAATATATATTTTGCCAAGTGATTGTGGACAAAGGACTTGATATTTGAGTATGAGGGTGGTGTGGGTGGGAGGGGGTCTAAAGGGTTAGGGGACAGGGTTGGGGCGTGTATGTGTGTGCGTATGTGGGTGCTGGGGCAGGGGGAATGGTTCATAGAGTGCAGGAGGGAGGGGACAGAGGAGGGGGTGTGCTTTTGTTTTCTTCTCGGTTGCTGAGCAATAGGGACTAAAGCATTGGGAACAGCTGTGAGGGCTGAAGCCTTTTCTTTCCCTTTGCCGGAGAAGCCCTGAAGGCAACACACAGATCGAGCGCTTCTAAAGAGTGAGAGAGAGAGAGAGAGAGAGAGGTGGAGGGGGCGGAAGGCTTTCTGATGGCATACTGGGAAGGAGGAACGTGAGGCAGATTGAGAGGGAAACAGTGGCTGGCCAGTGGACAGAGATCAGAGGAGAAATCTTTTTTTCTTTTCTTTAAAAAAAAAAAAAAAAAAATGTCTAGTGTGCAGCAACGAGAGGCTTGAGCCAGTTAAGCAGAAAGAAGATTGTCATGGGGGGGATAAATGTTTGTCTTGTGTCTTTGTAAACTGTATATGATACAGCGTTTCAACAGAGGAAAAAAGGGAGGTGAGGTGAGGCAAAAACTGGCTCAGTGCCTGTAAAAGACAGAACAGGTGCAATTAACGAGGGACAGTATATCCTTGAATTGATATCATGCTATAATGTAGGTGTAGATGGTAATGACATATTTCATAGTATAGTTGTTTTACTTTTCTTTAAAAAAAAAGAAGAAGAAAGGAAAAACATTTAGGGGCACGCTTGTACACTGGCCTGGGTTCAGGAATCTGTAACATTATCAGTATAGAACATTTCCAGTGTAATCTCTATCTACAGCATCAATAGTGTATGTGCAATTACCTAAGAGAATTTTGTTCCTGTACTCAGAAAGGTTTTTATACACAGTACACTGGAACACAGCATTTTAACAATTTCAAATAGTGTGTTGAAATGTACATTTAATATGTTTTTAAATGCCTAAGAAATACTTAAAAATGGCTTAGAAACATCTCTACAGCTTCTTCATTATAAACCCTCCATGACTGACTTATGAGCTATACATGAATGTGCAAGTTTAAAAAGCCCACATGTCTTTCTGCCTTCTCAAATAGTTTAATATCACTAACCTAGCCCTAGCTAAATAGCTGACATTTGTCACAATTTTTTTCATTAATCATTAATAGTTTATTAATTTATTAATAAATTATTTTTTTATCACAACATTACACTGTAAAAATTTGACAGTAAATTTTATTGACAGGAGGGTAAACAACTGTAATATATATTTACAGAAAATACTGTAATATCTTGCATATAAAATAACACATAATCCAGTACATTTTCTCATTTAGCTGATGCTTTTTAAATAACGCTACTTACAGTTGATAACTATGAAGGTTAAGGGTCTTGCTCAAGGACCCAACCATGGCAGCTTGTCAGGGCTGGGATTTGAATACACAACTAAATGATCTGTAACTCAATGCCTTGACCATTGAGCCACCACAACTAGCTAACTTACAGTGTAGCCAAGTAAACTAACCAGTTTAACACACAGGTTTTGTGACAACAAGTCGTTGAGTTTGTGTGTAATGCTCCTCGTATCAGTTTTATATGGAAAATTTAGAAAATTGATCCTAATGCCAGTCTATACATATAATTAGAATTAGCTGTCCAAGAAGATTTATACACTTTATTAAGTTCAAGGGTACTGTGAGTCTAATTTATTTTGTTTTTGGTTAAAATAACCTGAATATGATATCTAAATTACAAAGATTGTTTCTATTATATCTAAATTAAAATTGTTAAGATTAACTAAAGTTGGTTTCCATTCTAAGGTTCATCCTGATGCTGTGCTAATATTTTGACTAGACTGCACTTGTAATTTTGTGAAAGAAGGTAGTATTAATAATTTAAGTGTGGACATGAATTAAAATATTACAGCAATACACGCAGAGAAGTTACTGACAGAGGTACCCTGTAAACTTTACTTGGGCTTTCTATTTTGCAATTGTATGTCTGTCTAACAGTGGCATATGAGGATGTCAGGATTGCTTACTTACGATTGTTTACTTGCGTGTTCAGTGTACAGTGTAGTGTGGAGAATCCAGGGTGTGAAAGTAAAGCATTCTGATGTTTTGAGCTGCATGTTGTAGTAGCTGCTGGTCACAGCAGCATCAGACTGCATGCATGCTCACACCATAGGGGTCTCCTTTTTCTGGATGAGTGTCCAGGAATTGTGCACACCGGAAGACCGTGAAACTTTTGGTTTTTAATGCATGCATCACTCCGGTACTGAGAATCAATATTTGTGTTTGAGATGCTGGGTATGCATCAGATTTTTGGAAGAGGAATACTAGGCACAAGGCAGGAATACACCCTGCATGGGGAATCAGTCCATCACACGGCCCCATATACAAAGATTCACTCACTCGTTCAAAGAAAGGCCAATATGGCATGCTTTTTGTCCGAGAAAGGAGAAACATGCATTGTCCATTTTTTTAATCTTGAACGCACAACATGCGGTTACTCTAATTATTATGCTGATAGAACGATTTTAGTATAAAATAATTATTCGAAGGCAGTTTGATTTTAAACTATGCCTAATTAGTGGTATAAATGATGAAAAAATTATGAACATTTTTTGACAGCAGTATTTATTCATCTGTTGGCCAGAATTACAAAACAATCACTGCATCTGGGCCCATGTCACATTTTATAATCACATAATAGGAAACATGGCATAGTACATCCTTATTGGCTTCTTAGGGTTCTCCTTTTTTTTTTTTTTTTTAAAAACCTTTTCTATAAGTGAAAACCTCTGTTGTAGGGTTCTACATAAAACTTTCAATGAGCTATTCATGGTGGAAAATTATTAAACTTTTTTTTGCTGTATGCAAAAAAATTATGAAACCTTTTTTCATACATTTTTTCCAGCTTCTGGGGGATGAGTACAAACTGGAACAATTGTCTTAACAGAGTGGCAGATAATTAGAACAATTAAATTACAAAACCCTGCAGTTATTTTTTTTCTGTTCTCTTGCTAATTGCTGTTTGCATTGGACATTTTTTTCTAAATTTTTCCTCAATATAGCTGGCTCAGGCATTCTCAAAAATACATATTTATCTATTTTTACTTATTGGATACTTATGCAGGCTCAGCATCCTATGCCTGTTATATGCAAAAAAATGCCTAAATGCTTAGATGTTTAAACCTACAGCTAACTAGTGTATTGTTGTAGTTAAGTTTTATATATATATAAAAGGTGGGGGTGCCCTCAACCAAGTTGGGATTTATTCTGAATTTGACTTTTGTTAGATTTATATGGTTTCTTCAACCCTGCTTTTACATGTTAGTACAGCGTTTTCCGAACTGCATGTTGATCACAAAACGATTAAATTGTTTTTCATTTCAAGTTTGATGCCCCTGTGAGATTTGATCTTTTTAATTAAAAGTATAACATGTTCTTATGCCTGCATCATAATATGTGACAGTGTCACAGCTCGGTCCGATCAGAACTCAAATTCCCAAGATGCAACACTCACTTCTCATGCACGCATGCGCTCACCATCCCCGGAGTTCTGATCACACACACCTGGCACCAATCACACACACTCACCACTAGTATTTAGGGAAGTCATTCACCCAGTTTCTACGCGAAGTATATGCTCAGTAGCTCGTTTCTCTGCGTTACCAAGCCGTTCTAGTTTGTTTGTTTTCTCGTGATCCTCGACCCTTGTTTTCGGTTTCAACTACGCTCTCTGCCTGACCCCATTTGTGTTGTTCGCCCGATCGCTCGACCCTTGCCTGTCCTACGACTACGTTTCTTGAACTTCCCAATTCTACGCTCTACACCCGCCGCCCGCTCCTGCTTCCGTGCTGTTTCGAGGTTCGAATACTTGACAGAATACTTCGCCTTCCAATGGAAGCAGCGGGAGATCGTTGGCCGCAAGCCATCGAGGGACATGGCCGGATGATTAGTGACCATGATCACCGTCTCGCCCACCTGACTGAGCAGGTAGCTCGGCTAAACCAAGCCGCGCAGCTTTCTACGGCGCTGACCCCACGCTTACCTCCCACTCCAGCGCCGGAGAAGTATGATGGAGATCCGGCACGCTGTCGAGGTTTTTTACTCCAGTGCTCCCTGTTTTTTTCCACGTACCTAGACATGACGGAGAATCGGAAGATAATCCACTTCATGGAACTTTTAACCGGGAGAGCTCTCCTCTGGGCTCCCGCGGAATGGGAACAGGAAGGGAATGGTATCAGCACGTATGAGCAGCTGACATCACGCTTCCGCACTGTATTCGATCATTCTCCAGACAACCGGGAGACTGGGGAGGACTTATTGTCCTTGATGCAGGGATCACGTTGTGTGGCGGATTACGCTCTTGAATTTCGTACTGTGGCCGCTAGGAGCGGATGGAATCAACCCGCTCTAAAGGCTGTGTTTCGCCGGGGATTAAATGCCGACATCGTAACGGAGCTGGCGTGCCGCAATGATCAGCTGACCCTCGACTCACTCATCAACGTAGCTATACGCCTGGATCGTCTACTACGGAGCCGCCGCCCAATACGCAGCGAGGCGGAAGCACCGGCATCTGAGAGCCCTAGCGAACCCATGCAGCTGGGACAGACTCGGGTGAGCATGCAGGAGAGAGAACGACGGCGCCGTCAACATTGAACATTGAGCCCCCATTGGAGATGGCTTAATCACCCACTGCACCGAACCTATTAACCTCTGCACCAGCGCTCTTCATCAGGAGAAGATTACGTTCCATGTCATTGTGACGGCCCGGCATCCAGTGGTTCCCGGTCTTCCTTGGCTCGAACATCACAATCCACAAATTTCATGGAATCAAAGGGAGATCACTCGCTGGTCAGCTCACTGCATCAATCACTGTCTTCAAGTCCCTGTGATCTCCTTAGCATCCACATCCATTGAGAGCCCGGACAAGGCAGACAACGTTCTGATCCCCAGTGTTTACCACGACCTCATAGAAGTATTCAGTAAGAAGAAGGCTAGCGGACTACCCCCTCATCGAGATTACGACTGCGCAATCAATTTGCTTCCAGGCACTACACCACCACAAGGGAGAGTCTATCCATTAACGGTAACTGAGCAAAAAGCCATGGAAGAGTACATTCAGGAAGCGTTGCACCAAGGGTATATCCGACCATCTACTTCTCCAGCATCCGCGGGGTTTTTCTTTGTGGAGAAGAAGGGAGGAGGTTTACGACCATGCATCGACTACCGAGGACTAAACCAGTGTTGCGTCAAGTACCGTTACCCACTACCTCTAGTACCAGCTGCTCTGGAACAATTACGCACTGCCACCATCTTCACGAAACTGGACTTACACAGTGCATACAACTTGGTCCGGATTCGAGAGGGAGATGACTGGAAGACTGGGTTCAGCACAACTTCAGGCCACTATGAGTATCAGGTCATGCCATATGGGCTTTCTAACGCTCCCTCGGTCTTCCAATGTCTAATTAATGACGTGTTACGTGACATGCTGGGACGCCATGTGATCGCCTACATCGACAACATTCTGATATATTCTGACTCCCGGGAGGAACATATTCACCATGTCCGCCAAGTTCTACAACGACTGCTCCGTCACCAGTTATATGTTAAAGCTGAGAAATGCGAATTCCATAGAACCACCATTGCGTTTCTGGGATACGTCATCAGCCCCGAGGGGATCTCCATGGACCAAGAAAAGGTCCAGTCAGTAGTAAACTGGCCCACACCCACGACGATCAAGGAGCTACAGAGGTTTCTGGGGTTTGCGAACTTCTACAGGAGGTTTATCAGAAATTTCAGTGCCATCGCCACCCCCCTCATGTCCCTGCTAAAGGGGAAACCCAAACGTCTGTCATGGAATTCAACTGCCCAATCCGCCTTCGACAAGCTCAAGAAAGCCTTCACTACTGCACCCATCATCAAACATCCGGACCCATCCAGACCGTTTATAGTGGAGGTGGATGCGTCAGAGACCGGGGTAGGAGCCATTCTATCCCAACGATTTGGAGAGAAGCCAAAGCTCCATCCGGTGGCATTCTTCTCGCGAAAGCTTTCCCCCGCTGAGAGAAACTACGATGTGGGAAATCGTGAACTCTTGGCAATTAAGTTAGCGCTGGAGGAGTGGAGACACTGGTTAGAGGGGGCTACACATCCTTTTGTCATCTTCACAGACCATAAGAACCTGGAGTACCTTCGCACTGCAAAGCGACTCACACCCCGCCAGGCCCGATGGGCCCTATTCTTCACCAGGTTTCACTTCACGTTATCCTACAGACCCGGGTCCAAGAACACAAAAGCTGATGCTCTGTCTCGTCTCGACCACACAGAACGTGTCAACGAGCATGAAGAGTACATCATTCATCCTTCCTGTGTTATCAGTGCGCTAGAGTGGGATCTGGACCAGGAGCTAGAGCAGATTCCCCAGTCACAAGTACCCGTAAAGTGTCCTCCGAACAAGCTATTTGTACCCGAAGAATACCGACAAGAACTCATCATCTGGGCACACACGGTACTCGGCACAGGGCATCCAGGGACACAGCGCACACACCATCTCCTAAAAGAGAAGTACTGGTGGTCCAATATGGAGGGAGATATACACAAGGTGGTGACGTCCTGTTCATCTTGCGCACAGAATAAGGTACCTCAGACCCTCCCAGCTGGGAGGCTCAAGCCCTTACCCATACCCGAACGCCCATGGTCACACATATCCGTAGACTTCATAACAGACCTGCCTAGATCCCAAGGAAATACCACAGTTCTAGTCACAGTGGACCAGTTTTCCAAGTCCGTACGTTTCATTCCATTACCCGCTCTCCCCACCGCATTCGTGACAGCCGAACTTCTATTCCAGCATGTGTTCAGATATTTTGGCATTCCGGAGGAGATTGTCAGTGACAGGGGCCTGCAGTTTACTTCCAGAGTGTGGTCCAGCTTCATGACCAAGATGGGAGTGACAGTGAATCTCACCTCCGGATATCACCCACAAGCCAATGGACAAGTTGAACGAATCAATCAGGAACTGGGGCGATTCCTCCGTACTTTCTGTGCCAATAACCCAGAGGATTGGAGCAAGTTTTTGCCATGGGCCGAGTACGCCCAGAACTCACTACGTCATTCGGCTACCAATCTCACCCCTTTCCAGTGCGTGCTAGGTTACCAACCTCCACTGTTCCCGTGGAACGCAACTCCCACCGCAGCTCCTGCCATTGACCACTGGTTTGAACGTAGCGAGCGTGTCTGGGCTGACACCCACCGACGCCTGAAAGAGACCACAGACATGTACAAGCACAAAGCAGATCGCCGCCGCAAAGAACACCCTAATTACCAACCAGGCGATCGGGTGTGGTTGTCCACAAAGGACTTAAGACAAGCTCATAGCTGTAAAAAACTAACGCCAAGATACACTGGACCATTCAGGATCCTCAAGCGAGTCAATGAAGTCACCTACCGTCTGGAACTGCCACGACACAGCCGCATCTCCCCCTCATTCCAGGTATCACGTCTCAAACCTGTTATCGACGGTCCACTAGCCACCGAAGTACCAGCTGAAACTCCTCCGACCCCTCTGGAAATTGATGGACAACCGGCTTACTGAGTCAAGAACATCCTCAAATCTAGACACAGGAGGGGCAAGCTGGAGTATTTGGTCGAGTGGGAGGGTTATGGACCTGAGGAACAGTGCTGGGTTCCCAAGCAGGATATACTGGATCCACAGCTTACTAAAGACTTTCACGCAACTCATCCTCATCTCCCTGGTCCACGACCCCGGGGGAGGCCAAGAAAGAACTCTGCTCCCGGAGTGAGCCCTTTGGGGGGGGGGGGTTCTGTCACAGCTCGGTCCGATCAGAACTCAAATTCCCAAGATGCAACACTCACTTCTCATGCACGCATGCGCTCACCAACCCCGGAGTTCTGATCAGATACACCTGGCACCAATCACACACACTCACCGCTAGTATTTAGGGAAGTCATTCACCCAGTTTCTACGCGAAGTATACGCTCAGTAGCTCGTTTCTCTGCGTTACCAAGCCGTTCTAGTTTGTTTGTTTTCTCGTGACCCTCGACCCTTGTTTTCGGTTTCGACTACGCTCTCTGCCTGACCCCATTTGTGTTGTTCGCCCGATCGCTTGACCCTTGCCTGTCCTACGACTACGTTTCTTGAACTACCCGATTCTACGCTCTACACCCGCCACCCGCTCCTGCTTCCGTGCCGTTTTGAGGTTCGTGACAGACAGCAGTAAGCTATATATCTTGACAAGATCTGTTCTTCACTCTCAACAATCTTAAATGCCCAGTTCTGTTTGACATCAATGCTTTAATTTTTGCTTTACAAAGCACTTCAACCAGAACAAAATTTGCATCCATTAAGTAGACAACCGTTGCTGGGAAGCAGAAAACACCAAAATAACAATAGAAAGTAAAATAAAAAACAGTAGGATTCCAAAAAATTGTATTAGAGACATTCTTGAGGAGACCACAGTTTGGAATAACAACTGACATTTTAACAAGGGGTTGATAGTTTGCAGAAGCACTAAATACCAAAATGATTGCTTTTTCTTGAGTTCTTTTTCACCATGTTATTTGATCTTGCTTCATGCGTATCCTGCTGTTTTCCCTTTCACCATCTGTCATATCTGATACTCTGAATTTGGGTGGCTAAGAGCAGACTAGCGAACAATCATACTACCTCTAGCAACTCCTGTCTGAGTTAGGCACCACTGTGCACATCTAGAAATGATTAATATTCATAAATCTTTGATCTGTGTGACTGTCTGTTGTCCGCTGTTTCCTTTCAAATAAGTACAGGGTGTCCCCAAAGTCTCCATACATAGGGGAAATTAACACTTTTTAGCTAAATGTAACTTTATTTACAAAACATCCTCTACGTGATTGCAATTTCTTTGTAAACACACATGAAGTTGTCTCTCCTAACTTTGGCTCCCAGTTTGGCAACAGTGTTGCGTGTGATGGGCTTGCCATGTATCAACTAAGTATGAAACTTTTTGGAAAACATTCTGCTAAAAAGTGTTAATTTCCACTATGTATCTAGACCTTTGGGACACCCTGTAGTTAATGCGGGCTCAGGCAAATGAGATATATCCCAGTGGAGCTCAGGAAAAACAACAGTCTCCAGCACTGAAGACAGGGCAATGTCCAAGCTATGGAATGTTTATTGAATTAGTCAGCTCAAGAGAAAAGCATGTCTCGATAGAGGAGCATTTACCATCAGCAAAAACTGTACAACTAGTTGCTGTGCTTTCCAAGTGTAGGCTTGGGACTGTGCGATTTTCTATGAATAGGCCTTTTGGAATGTATCACACTCACCAGGCTGTTTTTTGTCTAACAAGGGCAGCAGAAAAGGTTTTGCTTATAGTGGGTTGTGTTTGTTCACATGTATCTAGTACTTTAGATACCTCTACTTACAGCACACCTACATAATAATAACATAATACTTAAAAATGTGATCTACACTATTATGATACCATTGTTTATTGTAGTTGTCTGCACAGTACACATTAAGCATCTAACTAACTAACCAGCTAAGTACTAACACACACACTGTATATTAATATTATAAATTAAATTAAATAATGTCGAGATATAGTAGGTATTGTCAGTACTTTTTAAACATTGCTTCATGCCACTGTTATTCACTGTAGCAAGTAACAGATAAGAAGGCAGTATATTTCAGCTGAAATATTTACTTTCTCTCCTTTTCCATGTTTAATAATTAATTAAACAAAAGAAAAAGATTTGTTGATCTACTTTTCATATATTATTTTTAAAAAAACAGCAAAAAAAAAAATACTTTAACAATCACAAGGCATCATGATAAGATATTTTTTAACATCAACCACTGCTACTAGACAGAGTGCCATGCAGAACTGCATTCACACATACAGTATATATTCATGTGTATACAGTCTGAAACGTCAACTGACACATACAGTCTATTCTGTTCTACTGTATAACGTCTCTTTAAACATTTATCTTTCTGCAGGAAGAACATTCATAGCTGCTGATTCAACTCTTAATAAGCTCCTCCTTTTTCCTACAGGATTTAACTGGAACGTTCCAAAGCCAAAACCTTTTATCTACTTCTTAATGCTAGACCTTCCCACTTTTGTTGCATTTTTGTTTGTCTTCATGAAAAGTTTGTTTTCATTAAATGTGGCTGAAGCTCTTTTACAATGGCTCTCCAGCTCTATCCAGGAGAGGTGAAATGAAAAGGAAAAACAGGGTGATGAATGGAGGCCTGTCACATATGGAGCCCACTTCCAAAACCACAGCCATTACGATCTTGGTTTCCTTCCAGCGATGGCGGGTGTGTATGTATTTGTGTCTATGCACATGTTCATGTGTGTGTGTGTCTGTGTGGAGAAGGGTATTAAAATCTGGTGTCATATCAATATTGTTGTGTATGCTCTCCATGACAACAGAATAAACTGTCGGTTGATACACAGTGTTGGGCTTCCCCTTTATTTACGGTTTAGGCACCATTATATTGAGATAATATGGTTTTTGATTTCTGTCCTACTATGAGCTCCACTAGTAAGCCAATTTTACTGTCATCATGGTAGTTATTATATGTTCATTATCACATTCTCACATTTTAGATTACACAATATTTGACAACATATTTTTTTCTGAATGTTGTGCTACCTGCCATATCTTTCCTCAATTGTATGCAGGGGTGTGGCCACATAAAGGGCACAGGGTGGCAGCTGCCATCCTAAAATAAACCTGGCCACCTCCAACTGCAAAAAAACGACATCTTAACAAGTGAAAATATCTTGAATATAGTCAGGTTTATCTAGTATTTTCTATCATAAAATTACAAGACGCCATGTTTACGATTATTGAACCTATTTCTAGACAATTTTACTAAGTTCAAGATTGAAATAGTCTTGTTCTTTTGGCTGTTAATGATTCTTAGATTCCTGAATGGTTTCTACTCAGAATCATTTCTAAAAGGCAAACTTTCTGTTGTAGGGTTTTTCATATAACCTTTAAGGGATCCCCTGGGGTAAAACTGGTTCCTGTTCTGCAGAGTTTTAGGTAATTTAACCAACTCCCTTGTCATTTGAACTATAGTGCAACTAATACACTAGCCAATATACTAGCTAATAAACTCAATACATTAATGTTAGTTTGTGGACGTTCTTTTAGCACCGCGGAACAAATAAGATATTCTGTAAACACAAATGTGTATTACATTCTTTAAAAAGATTCTGTTTGTCCCTCCATCTTTTATCAAACCATACAACCCTTACAGAAAATGTTTCAATAAAACCCTAAACTATCCAATGAACCCTAGAGCATATAAACATTGTGTAGTGTCACCTTTTAGTGTGCTTTTGTCCCCTGTTTTACATGGACACACCACTTATTGTTTGAGGACAGTCACTATCCTCCCCACCCCTTTTCCTCTGTTTCAAATCCAGGGTAGGACTCTACCCCCAAACCAGACAGCACCTTCCCCAACCCCTCGTCAGATACCCCCATCCCCCGTAAGCCACCCCACCCCCACAGACCCCTCAATTTCTTTTTCCAGTCAAAATGCCATTGTCTTAAATCAAGATGATCAGCAAATTAATTGTTATATTCATGTCTGTGTCATTGCTCCGCTGATAGGCGAGTCCAGTAAGAGTCAGACAGCTGAAAGAGGGCAGGCAGTTATAGATGGAGGGAGGGAGGGATAGAGGGCTGTTCTGTAGGATTGGGTGGAAACAGAGTGGGCATGTAGATTCCTTGATCCAGGCGATGGTTCTGTGTGGGTTTTGCCCTACACCATGCTTGCCTGGCAGCCTGGAATATAGAATCTCTCAGATGCACACTGTGGCAGGTAATAAATAAATAAAGACTGAATTGGAATTGCATTACAGACCTGCTTTAACTCCTCACCTACTCTATGCCACCTCCCTGAGCTGCTGCCTGGAACACACAGCTGTTTATTGATAGGCTGTTATTAATTATGATGTTAAAATGAGAGAGCGCACTCAGGCACCCCCTGCTGATGTTTGGCTGCATGGCTAATGAGCCAAATTAGATAATGAGGGGGGCCGAGGCGTGCCTTGTACCCTCTACAGAATGATGAGCGGGAGTGAAGTGGAGCAGAGAAAGAGGGTAGCAGAGAGGGGAAGTGTGAAGCAGAGGGGAGACATGGTGGGAGGGAGAGTATAGCTGGCACCATGGCTCTCTGTGGCTTTTTCACCAAGACCCTGAAGAGGTCTGTAATTAAGAGCACTGTAATGAAGCAGCCTCTTTGTTGTACGTACATGTATGTGTGAAATGGCGAGCTCTAGGTAGTGTCATTTTGCAGTGCTCTCAATGACACAGATACTCAGTATCTGTTTTGGATTGGTTTTTCTCTCTCATTTTTTTTGCATAACAGTACCCTCAGCTTTAAATAAATCAATTGTTCATTCACGTACAGTGATATAATAAATCCTAGTCACAAGCAGGATTTTTTATTTCTAAATAATCCTTTTTTTCTAAATATAGTAGCTGACATTAGCAAGTCTGAATTATGTTATTTTGGGATTCCAACTGTTGCTCATGATTTAACGGTGACTCATGCTGCCCACACTATTCGTGCAGTGTTCAGTCCGCAGGCAGTTTTGTGGGGAGAGTGTATTAATGTAGCGTAAGTGATCAAACAGCATTATAGTGTGTAAGATAATGTGTAAGAGAGATAGAGAAGGAAATATAGTAGAGATAGAGAGGGCTATAGTTTCTAGTTGTGTAAGGGAACAAAGGGGATGTTGTGGATGCCGCCCAAAAGCCAGCATTTCTCATTCCTGCCCTGACTGCTCACTGAGCCATTTCCTGTTTTGACCTGAAATCTTTATTTAGAACCACCCCTCTGCTCACCACTCTCCTCCTCACTCATGACATGGAGAGATGGGCAGAAAAACTCAGCTTCACACCAGCTCATATCCCTTCTAAAACAAGTCTTTGGCAGGGACTTCTTGTTGACACTTGTAGTGTTGGCACTACAAGATATATTTCAAGATATATTTACATATTGTAGCAAAGTGACGCTACTCTATTATTGCAGAACTTAATTTCTATCATCAGGCAGTGTTTTCTCACCCAAGGTTGCTGAATGACTAACCAGTTAGCTGCTGAGCATGCTGCATTAAATCTGAACATACTAGAAAAAGTAAAAGCATATTCAGTAGCTTTCACCACCTCAACAGCAGATACAAGTGTGAAGCTGGATTCACACTGTGTGCACTATGTATAACTGTTCTGAATAAAGTAAATTAACATGCAACTGATTCAGAATGTGTATTATGTATGGTTGAGTGCAATTATATGTTGTATCAAACAGCTGAACTCATTTGTATGAACAGTATACTTTTCCCATTAAAATGGTTTGATTGCTCAATTTTTATCATGTCCCTGAAATTTAAAGAGAGGACAGGCAATGGGTTTGAGGCTAGTATGAAGGGGTAAAGAAGCAAATCATTGTCTCTGATTTGCAAGCTATGACTTGTTGCTGGCGATGGAGCTTTGCATGGTTCTGCAGATGGGAGTTGCAACACTCCTTGTGCCTGGACTCTTAATTTCAGATTTTGTGAGTTGGGCACCTTAAAGTTTTTTCCTCAAGCAGAGAAACAACACATGCTGCTTAAAAGCCTCGATTGGATTGTTTTTTGCCCCACTTTTAATTTAATTGGATAAAAGCATTTGACAAGAATAAATGTAAATGTACAACATTGTCTTACTGTCCACGACTCAGAGACTCAGCTCAGTTATATTTATGGCCTTGTAGAAGAAGCACATAGTCCACTTGCAATAAAGGATTGCCTTATTTAGTCTTCTCCCTGTATTACAATATAATAACCAATTATGTAAGATAATAACACCTTTCCCTTCAAATACATTTTCTTAATGAAATTAAAATTCGTAATTAACAGACCAAAACTTGAAGAGTACAACTCATGTATGTTTAAAGATTTACGCTATATAACCAAATGTTTATGGACACCTGACGTTGACACCCATTAGTGGGCCTTCCCCAAACTGTTGCCACAAAGTACAAAGCACACAACTGTATAGGACGTCTTCATATGCTGTAGCGTTACAATTTCCCTTCACTGGAACTAAGAGGCCCAAACATGTTCCAGCATGACAATGCCCCTGTGCACAAAGGTCTATACAAACAGGGTTTACCAAGGTTGGAGTGGAAGAACTCCAGTGGCCTGCACAGAACTCTGACTTCAACTCCATTGAAAACCCTTGGGATGACCTGGAATGCTGACTGCATCTCAGGCCTTCTCGCTCGACATCAGTGCCTAATGCTCTGGTGGCTGAATAAGCAAATCCCCACACCCACGTTCCAAAATCTAGTGGAAAGCCTTCCCAGAATAGTGGAGGTTATTATAATAGCAAAGGGGGACTAAATCTGGAATGGGATGTTACACACATATGGGTGTGATGGTAACGTGTCCACAAACATTTGGCCATATACTTTCATGGGAAAAAGAAAGTACACCCTACTTCACTTCTATGTTTTTATTTATCAAGGCCTAATGACCAATTCTGTGGTCTATAAACAAACAAATAACATCAGGTGACAACAAAAAATGCAGCAGATTTCAGTGTGTAGTCATTTTTTTCAAAAAGTAAACCAACTTTCTGAAACCAGATGGGAAAAAATAAGGACCCCCTATAATATAGTAACATTTAGAACCACCGTTAGGAACAATAATTTGAAGTAAATTTAAAGTAAACATCATTTTGGAGACAATTTGGTCCACTCTTCTTTAGTACATTGCTTCGGTTAATTGATGTTTGAGGGCATTCGTTTATGCATAGAAGATCCCAGAAGATTATGCAATGAAGATCCCATTACAGCATCTCAATGGGGATGGGGTCTGCACTTTGACTTGGCCATTCCAACATCTTGATTTTTTTCCTTCTTTAGCCATTCAGATGTTGAGTTGCTTAGATCACTGACTTGTTGCATAACACAATTTCGGCCCAGCTTAAGCAGCTGGAGATATGGCCTCACACTTGTCTCAAGAATATTCTGGTATAAAGTGGAGTTTATCGTTGTCTCAATTACTGCAAGTTTCCCAGATCCTGTGGCTGAAAACAAGCCCAAATCACCACCTTTCCACCACCATGTTTGACAGTTGGTATGAGGTGCTGTTTGGTTTTTGCCAAACATGGTGCCCTGCATGATGACCATACATCTCCACCTTGATCTCATCAGTACAACGGATATTGTTCCAGGACTTTTACGATTTGTCATGTTGCCATATTCTTTTTGGAGAGAATGGGCTTTTTCCTAGCCCCTTTCCATGAAAACCTTACTTGTTCAGTCTTTTTCTGATTGTGCTGTCATGAACATAAACATTTAATGTGCTTACCGAGGCCTGCAGGTCACATGATGTAGCTCTTGGGTTTTTCTTTATATCTCTGAGCATTAAACTGTCTGACCTTGTGGACTGAATTTGCTGGCATGCCCACTCCTGGGAAGATTAGCAACTGTCTTGAACACGCTCCATTTGCAAACAATCTTTCTCTCTCATTTAAATTGGGTAGAAAGTGACTGGACAGGAAGTTGCTACTCAGTGGGTGGGAAGAATGTTTCTTCAAAGCTCACTAGTACTACAGATTTAGTTGATTGTATCTGTCTACACTGTTCATTTCTGTCAATCTGTCAGTGTCTTATCTAGGGGCATCCACGGTCAGGCATACCCATTCATCCACTTACACACCCACCTACACACCAGCCACACATTCATTTACATTTATTATTTTTGGCAGACATACAATTGAGACAAGATACAACCCATTCCTGCTGCTGAGCAGTTGTAGGTTAAGAGTCTCTTTTGAGGGTCCAGCAGTGGCTCTCTGGCCAGCCTGTGATTCTTCCAAAGATTTGCATAACCACTGGAAAGGCCAACAATACTACCTCCAGGTCTTTAAAACATTTCCCTCTCTGTCACCCACAGGTGTACAGATGCTGATCTGTTTCTATTTCTATATATTTTAAATTCTTTGGTTATGGGCCATTATTCCATTTGTAATCAGTGGATGAACAATTGTTCCAGTTTCACATTGTTTTTAATCCACATTGCATTTTTAGGCAATGATAGAGGACCTAGTGAACTGATATCTAGTATAGGTATCCAACACTTTAAAAAGTAGGCTAAACAGGCTTCCAAGTGGTGCTCTGGGTGGGAGGCATAGCTTTACAGGCTCTCCCCTGCCGATCACAGCAACACTAGTCAATTGCAGGTGTCTGTGTGCTCACTTATGCAGAACAGGGCAGGTTGTGCTTTCCTCCAAATCTGTTACGCTTTCCTGTGACGCAGCACGAGCAGCGGTTCAAAAAGATGCAGAGGTTGGCTTCAGATGTCTTGGAGAAGGAACATTTTTGCCCTCCCCTCCCCAGTTGGTACAGTTGTCGTGTGATAGGGGAGAGTTAGCTAGTGGGTGGGAATTGGCAAGACCCAGTGTGGGGTGGGGGGTTTGGGGATTAAATGAAAAGTAGGCTAACAAAAACTCATGGTGGCATACTAACCTACTCTGTACTGTACAAGTAGAATCTGGTTGCCCAAGGCACATTGTAACTGTACCCTCAAAAACGTGGTTCCATAAAGTCCACCATAGATAATGGGTGGTCTATCTATGTTTTTAGAGAAAACAACCTTTTATTATGTGATTTTTGTTACAAATTAATGTAAAATCAATTGAAAACTCACAAAACATGACGGTGTACATGACCCCTCAATTTAAAAGTATTAAGTTAAAATTGGTAGTTTATTTAAGCTATATGTGTGTTCTTAGTCTACTACAATGACAGGTCATAGTTAGCCTGGTTACTGAGCTTTACTGCAAATTGAACTGAAAGAATCCTGGTGTCCCATCCAGGGTATATTCCTGGGATAGGCCCCGTATCCACTACAAACTTAATCAGAATAAAGCAGTTTTAGAAAATGAATGAATGAATAAATAATTCTGATCTCACTTTGAATGTCCCAACATAGATACATAAAAACAACTTGTACATTATGCATTTTTTTTTTGTACAAATTGAAGTAAAATCACTTGACATAAATCCACAAATTGGTACACATGACCCCTCAGTTTGAACCCTGGTTTGATCCAGTATTTTTACTGTGGCCATAAATACTTGTGTCTTGTTCTCTTCACTTTCAATTCTATAAGGACAGATTAAGCTTTGTTCCCAAATTTCAAGAGTGGAAGATGTAGGAATACTTATTTTTTCAATACATATTTTTTCATTTTGTGCCCTCAGTTCATCTGAATCATATAGGTTTTGTCACTATTACCACGTTCTTTGTTTGCTTGCTAATAACGTGTTCATTTCTGCCAATCCCTGTGGGGTTTTCAAAAAATGGGTGCTTTTCCGGGTGTTCATCTTCTTCTTAGTTGGCTGGTTCTTTTTGCTACATACCACATAAGGCAGTGTAGTTGGTCATATGGTAAACTAGACAATCAGGATCTGTAGCGTGCCCCATGCAGTGCTTATGCATGCCATGTGGTGGCAGTTTAGCTTGTCTTTATCAGTGAAGAGGGCTGGTAATACTGATGCATTTTTACTGCTGGTTGCTGGAGACGAAAATATAGACCGACCATAGTTACAGAGAGAGAGAGAGAGAGAGAGAGAGAGAGAGATATCTGTCATTCTGCAATTTCTTATGTATTGACAGAAATATATGTGACAAACAGTGAACTAGTATAATTTAATGAAGTATATAGCTGATCATGGCATAATATATAGGAAAGAAAAGTATTTGGGACCTGGTGTGGATTGATTAGGTATGTTGGAGGAAAGAGATAGAAATAAAATGAGAGAACACAGAATTGAACTGAACTGAATTGAACTGAAAGAAAGAAATGGAGAGAAAGTGTGTATGAGAGTGTGTTTTGGGAGAACTGGGTGGAAGCCCATTGCCCACGCAGGGCTGTGCTATATCGGATAGGGGTGGAGTGTTCAGAGGCGCCGTGCGTGCGTGCGTACGCGTGTGTGTGCGCGCACGTGTGTGTGTGTGTGTGTGTCCGACCAGCAGTGAGCGCAGCAGTCTCACTCTACGTCACACCTCTCCGACAGCTACTGTGCTGAGCGCTGTGCTGTGCTGTGCCTCTGCCGTCCGTACAACTGGCTGCCGATGTTTTTCCCTCGCTGTCTTTTACCACACGATCCGACCTTTCCGCCAATCCTTTCTTTTCCTCCGGCGTGTGTGATCCTGTGTGATATCTCCTCTCAGACCTGAGCTTCGTCGCTGTCCGTCGCTCCACTTGGAAGTAGCGCTGTCGACATTTACGCGATCTTTTTTTCCCCCATGCTTCATTTTAAAGCGCCACTCGACCTGGCCGTGGTGAGTAACGTTAGCTTCAGAGATCCGACACGAACCGCAAACTGAAATACTGTAACTCGTTGTGGCACACTGACTTACTGCTTTACACAACGATATATTCCACTGTGAACTTACACAGCCTGGGAGACGCTGAGAGAAAGACAGTAATAATGTATTCGGGTATTGTTGTCTGGTCCTTGTCGTGTCTCTTCTCTCTCCTTAAAGTTCAGCAGCTCGACTTTTTTCCTCACAGTACTCACCGTGTCCAGCACGGTGATGAGCTTTACACTATCTCTACACTCATTTCCTTATTTGCTACTGAGTTTGGTTAGTTTTTGTTAGTTCACGTATCGACATATCATACGTCTCTTGACTAGGAGTCTGCTATATGGAAATATATATATCTATATCACAATATCTGAAGATATTTTCACGATACATGATATATCATTATATTTAGCTTTGCTAACAGTGGCAGCAAAACAATAGCCCAAATATGCATATAAAAGAAACAGAAAACTGATAGTACTTTAAAAAATTTTTTTTTTTTACTTATGCTTTTGTTTAAAGTGTAATATTTTAATGGTTTACAAAAATATAACTCAACGTCCAGTCAGCTGCGGAGTGTGAGGTGACCAGTGGTATATAAAAGTACTGATAATACCTGCAATATTTATCAGAGAGGTATTGTTCTGTTACTTCTCACAGTGTCGTCCATTTGATTTTTATACATGCGATATTGAAATTATCCTAAAGGTCACACAATAATATATTTGGTACTATTCTAATAGTATAGCTAATGGAAAGTTAATCGTATTGTCTTTTTTTACCACATTGTAGCGCAGACTGTTACTATTAACCTTGCTCTTTTATTCACAGTTTCCGCTTCGGAGTCAACTTTTCGTTATAGACTTACCACTAAGTGCTTAAACGTAGTGTCATTTGTTTTCTGACCAATTCCTACCTTACGAGATATATCATTGTTGGGGTAGCATGTTAGGCTAATGCTGAGTGAATAGGCTATAGCTGTGGTATTTGACTGAGAGTGCCATTTGGCAGGTGACTGGAAAAGAAAATAGCCAATGACCTGCTTCAACTGTTAGCTAGAGCTTAAATTTAGAATGCATGCAAGAAAAGGCCTAGGGCTGAAACAGTGTTTGGAGAAGAGTTGAGCTTCTGGTCTCTTTTTCTTGTATTGTCTGTTTACTGCGAGATTGTTGAATTATTGTCTACTGTATAAGCAAAGGAGTGTTCTGTGGCACATTTTATGTATATGGTTTTGGCCTGTCGGGTTCACATAGAGCAGGATATCAGGATCTTTGAACAAAAATGAGCAAAATTTACAACTGCACTCTACACTGAGTTTCCTCATAAGACACAGGCAATGTCCAAAGGACAATTACATGCACACATGCTCTCTCTCTCTCTCTCTCTCTCTCTCTCTCTCTCTCTCTCTCTCACACACACACTAAATTCAGTAGGGATCAAGGTCCAGTTAGATCTGCTTGTGAATGCTCACTTTGGAACAGATTATATCCACTACCTTTATTCATGTCCATCTTTTTTTGGTCTTTTTTTTTTTAACGATGCCATACTGTACAGTAGTGCACAGTATTGTAGAATATAGAACTGTATCAAGATGTATGTGAATCTTCCCTTGCCTTTTGACCTCATGTAGCATACTGTAAGAATGTGCAGCTTGTGTATGTTTAGACAATGTTTATTGTGAATGTGTGTGCGCATGTGTGTATCACTGTAGTAAAAACAGAGCATGCTAATGTAGGGTGGGCCAGGCATGATTTGCCAAAGCTAATTGGCAAGCAGCAAGGTCATTTAAGTCAATGCAGAAGATGTGGCCAGCTTTCACATCTTGACTTGCTGGATTCAGTTGGTCCAGTGCAATATGCAGCATTCCTGAAATCAACATATCTATGTACCATTAGTCCATTGTATGGGTATAAGTGCTTCTTTTGTGCTGTTTGTAGGCCCTCAGAATCAAATCATTCTGCAGGCTGTCATTAAACACTTTGGCATTTCCTTGCAAAGAAAAAGAAAGGACCCACATGTCCAAGATAGGGTTCCAGTTACCCATAAACTTCTTAAAATACTTTAGTAATTTGTTAGATATTCTCATTAGCAATCAGAGAACTGTAACCTGTATTGAAATCTTTGCATTAACTAATTGCAGTAGAGTAAGAACCTTTGGAAATGAAGTCAATGTGCTTTCTGGACTTTCTTAGCCAGTAATCTTTATTGCTGTTAGTTTGGTTGTATTTTTCCTGAACCAGTGTGTAAGCTTGTGTCTTACACCCCCACACACACATCAAGCCTTTGGCCCCTCTCGTCAAACCGGTTTGAAAAGCGTTCTTCTCTCTGCCAGCATTTAACTCTCCAAGCTGAAGACTAGAGTTCAGGGAATTTAAACTCGGTTCACTTCTGAGTACTTTCAGTTTTGATGCATTGTCTTAGTGCAGTATTCAGCGTTGTTTGTGAACAAGAAAATATAACTCTGAAGACGTTTAAAATGCCTTGATTACACGATTTTTTTTAGCATTACTGCATTATGAAGCTCAGCGACAAAGCTCAGCACACACCCGTCATGTGCACAAGTGTAGTCTTATATAGAGCGATGTATGGTACATTAATTTTTTTCTCTACTCTGCATGGTGGGGGCTGTTCAGTGAGTTCTCTAGTTGCTGATGACGTAAAGCTGCGCTGCAGTCTGCATGCTGCTGTCTCACTGCACATGTGCCTGCCTGGTCCTTTATGGCCACCATGTCCTCTCCATTCCTCCGACAACCCCAGTTCCAAAAAAGTTGGGATGCTGTGTAAAATATAAAGAAATGTAAATAAATACAGAATGCAATGATTTGCAAATCTCATAAACCCATATGTTATTCACAATAGAACATATAAAACATATCAAAAGTTTAAAGTGAGTAAATGTACCATTTTAAGAAAAAAATTATTTCATATTCATAGTCTTCACAATTTTACATTGAGGAAAATTATTCTGAAATGGTTCCACAAATTGTAGACGCAGTTTTTCGAGATTGGTGAACCTCTACCCATCTTTACATCTGAAAATCACTGCCTCTCTAAGATTCTCTTTTTATACCCAATCATGTTACTGACCTGTTGTCAATTAACCACCAGCTGTTTCTTTTTAGTAACACTTACTTTTCCAGACTTTTGTTGCCCCCGTCCCAACTTTTTTGAGACATGTTGGGGCCATCAAATTCAAAATTACCTTATTTTTTTCCTTAAAATGGTACATATACTCAGTTTAAACATTTGATATGCTTTCTATGTTCTGTTGTGAATAACACCTGGGTTTATGAGATTTGCAAATCACTGCATTGTTTTTATTTACATTTATTTACATTTTACACAGCATCCCAACTTTTTTGGAATTGGGGTTGTATATCCTGAACAATAATGCTGCATCACTGTGGAACGAATAAGATATATTGAACAAAACACATCGTTGTGAGAAAGCTTTTAATGACCAGTCAGTTAGACAACTCTACCTCACCTTTCCCCGATTTACTTGGCCTTAAAGTTCATATGGTTATTATATGTACAAAGTTAATTTTGTCTTGTCAGTGCTGTTTTAAAAAAAAATCATAATAATGTTCTCCTTTTTCCCTAATCTCTAACACAAAATCTATAGCATATATGCGATTATGTTGTACTCTCCCGAAGGTAGATGTAGATGTAGTATTCACCTGAGATCATGCTGAAAAGCAAGCACTTGGTGTTTACTGTGAGCTTCTTTGAATGCAATGAACACTATTCCTCTTTCTAAAAAGTAGCCCTATCTTTAAAAAGACAAATGCTGAAACATTTTAAAGGTAATATAGTAATGCATTTGATGCGGAAAAAAGAAACATTTCACACAAACATTTCTTGACTGCCCCTTGAATTGACCATAGACTTCCATTTATTAGTGTTTTCAAATACAGGGAAACACATCTAAATTATTATCCGTAATTATACATATACTACATATGCCATAGATCGAGATTAGGTTGAAATATGCCACATAATTGCTTTTTACGAAGGATCCTGCAGCACTCAGGCGTTTTATCCACAATGTTGTTAAAGACGATGACTGATATAGGTTATAAGGTTGAAATGCTTGCAAACAGATAACGTTAACTGTCTGTCTAGCCTCTGATTTTGTTTATTTGTTCTGTTATTGGCATAATGAGATAATCGGCAATTGTAGAAGCACAATTTTCTTTATTTATACATCTGGATTATAGGTATGGGGTACCCTAGTGTATTTCATGCATGATATCAAACTGCTATGAAATGTATGCTTGACCATAAACATGTCATTTGGTCTTCCTCTTTCTATATTGCTGTGTTCTCTCTCTCTCTCTCTCTCTCTCTCTCTCTCTCTCTTCTTCTTCTTCTTCTTCTTCTCCTGCTCGTGCTCAGTATTGAGTCTTCGTCAGGAGAGCCTACACAAATGACACCCCGTCTTTGTGCCGTCAAGTGCCGTGACAAAGCATGCCGAGTAAGTACCGAGGCCAGGCAGAGAGGAGGATGAACATGTATTATGCGCCTGTAATGATACTGTAAGATGACACCAGAGAGTGTGCGCCTTCTCCCTCGTTCTTTATCGCTGTCATTCTCCCTCCAGCTCGCGCTCAATTGACAGTAATGTGTGTGTTATTACATGCAGACCAAGAAAGTGATGTTCAACTGTCCAGGCTGTTTGTGTGTTTTGTAGTCTGACCCGCCATCCTTGTGGTTCCGTAACAGAGCTTTGCAGCAGAACTGCGAGCTATGCATGTACATATGCATGCATGTAAGAGTGTGTGTGTGTGTGTGTGTGTGCGCGTGTGTGAATCCATCCCCTTAGGACCTGAAATAGCAAAGCACCGAGGTGAGGGGGGAGGGGAAGTCAGAAGCACAAGCATGGAAACGTGCAGATCCTGTTACAGGATCATAATATCGCTGATGATTCAGCGCGCACGCTCACTCACTCATTCACTTGCTCGTGCACCCCTTTCCTTTGCACACTCACGCTCTCTCATTCATTCATTCTGCAGCTCATTCATCCACTCAAGCATGCACTCACTCACTCATTCACTCACTCACTCACTTGTTCACTTCATACAGAGAATTCTCCTCTGCTTCTTCACTAACACATTTATATTTAGTCATTTGCGCTATTGTGGAAGAAGTGCATAAACAGTGCAAAGAACTGCACAAAGATAAATGCATAAAGCAGTCCCTCCAGGATTTTGTGATCGAACTCAAACAAACGCCGCAATATTTGGAGGAACTTGACATTTTTCAAAATTACTGCAGATTTTTTTGCAGATTTGGGCCAAGACGCATCACAGGACATCATCACAATGCACATTCAGCCAAAGCCCTCTTCGATTCACGTGCATCGAACATGAGTACAGCTAAAAGGTCTCGTTCACCAACAAACATCACTGTGAAAGACCGTGCAAAACAATTTCGTACCATTGCAGTTTTGCCATTCAAGTAGATTTCTGCAAGAAAAGCACAAAAAACTGCAAATTGCATCACAATTTTTGAAAGAATCTGCAGCAAAATCAAGCATTTTTGGCTGCAACAATCACAAAAAAACCTCTGTGAAAACCTGTACGGAATGATAAAGTGTTATCCTAGATATTGCTGGAAAAGTTAGGCCTTTAGACCTTTGCAGATGGAATGGAAGTAGAAACTCAGGGCACTGAAGCAGTGAGATCTTTATGAGCATGCTCTAATCTTTAAAAGACCTTTTTAACACATTTTATCCATGTAGTCTTGTCCTTCACATGAAATGCCTCTTGTGTGGTGCTTAGTATACATTTTGCAGCAAGCCTAGCAGCACTGCAGTGTTTCTAGCCTCTGCTCTAACAGCCCTGTGTTCTCCTGTCCAAAGGCCCCAGCCTTGCTTTTACACTAATTCTGGACTTATCCGGTGCTCTGTTTCACACGCGTAGCTACTGCCAGGAGTGGTATCCAGGAAGCGAGCAGCAGCTGAGCCATGCTTTTAAAGCTGCGCTGTAAAACCAAGTCATCTTCGACTATTTTACGACACGAATAAAGAAGAAATAACAAACGCTCTTTTAATGTAGCGTCGTTTCTGTTCAAGATTTGAGGTCGAGGGCGTATGGAAACGGTCATTTCCGAGCGCTGGTGCAGCAGTGATGGAGAGGCAGTTTGCTGTGTGTTTCTCAGTGTCTCTGTGAGCGAGGGAACAGAGTGTGCCGAGTGAGGTGGGAACACGGTGCACTCCGCTCTCTCTTTCTCTCTTTCTCTCTCTTTCTATACACTCTCTCCTCCTGGTGTCACTCTCTCACTCCTTAGTTTCAGGTCAGAGGCAATAGGTAGCGGCTGTGTTTTATTTTTATTATTATTTTTTTTTACCCTGAGCCAGAACAAACTATCCCTTCTTAAATCCCAAACTTAACCACTACACTACAACCTACTACAACTTGTTGTGGCATTTCTCCTCTACTCTCTCAGTGACCTTTCACCCTAGAGATGGATAGAAGAGGATGGAGGAGGAGAAAATGGAGAAGAGGAATGTGCAGGGTGGAGTAGTAATGGCGTTTTAGTGCTACACATACTGTATCTGTCTCCACTCCTCAGAGTGAGTCACAGGGACCTGTTCAGCTGCCTTGACATTTTTTTTTCTCACCAGTTCTCTGAAAGGGACTTTGATTTGTGTTTTCTTCCCTACTCGGAACTTGTGTCATGATTTTATTTATTCTTGGTTTCTCCTGGCATTAATGTATCCAGCCATCATGAATTCCAAAACAATGTCTGTTTCTCTGTTCCCAACAAAACACAGAACGTAAAGGAAGAGGGCAGTAAATCAGAAGAAAACCACTAACTTGAATCATGTTCCTTCCCTGTTTCCACTGAAATGCCAGCAGCTGCCCAGGCTGCTGAGATGGCTAGAAGGCTACTTTTTTTTTAAAGTCTCAGTCAATTTTTACTCTTGCACCTATTTGAAGTATTTTGACTTTTTTAATGGAAATATCACCCACCCTGAATGGTAATTTGACTTGATTGGCTTGATATTTCATCCTTCAGCTGTTGTCCTGCATCTAAACATTTCTTTTTAATCAACAGAAGCAAAAAAACTGGAGGAAAGTGTTACTCATTGACCTACGCGCACCTTGTTTTTCATTTCTTACTCTTAAAAGTACAGTTTATCTATTCATTTCTGAGTAGCTTGTGCTGTGTCTGTGAGCATTGGAATTCACCCAGCGACAGGAGACAGAACTTGTTTTGCTCTCCAACACACATTTTTCTGTTTCACTTGCTTTGCTTCAGAAGCCGTACACCAACAGAAAATGTTTCTTTTTTTCTTCCTCTTCTTTAAGTTCCCTCATCCCCACCTCCTTCTCTCTCTCCCTTCTCTTCCTCCCACCCTTCTCTCTCCCTCTTTGTCATCTCTCTGGGCGGATTCCCAGCTGACCATGTTTGTCATGGTAACAGGCAGCGAGGCAACAGGCCCAGCCACTTGCACTTCCTGACTGAGTGGAAATGCCTGACAGAGGTGCGCCTGCGCGCTGTTTGCTTGCTTGTGTCTGTGTGTGTGTGTCTGTGTGAGCGTGAGCACACAGACAGGGCCAGGGTGCACGAAGCTGTCAGCCTGGATTAGGTTCAAGCACACTGCAATGCTGCCTACTGCTACTGGGCTTCACTTTATGGTAATGAGGAGAGGCCTCGGGAACAGGCTTCTTTCTCTTTCGCTTTTTTCCCCCCTCTCGCTTTCTGGCTCTGTTTTTTCCTCTCTGTTTCTCTCTTTCCTCCACTGGTTTAAGTTCTACTTCTTGCTGTCCTTCACACTCTCTCCTTATCTTTTTTAAAGCTTTTGCTTAGATAACGGTGCTCATGCTTGTTTTCCTGCCCTTGCCCTTTATTAGATGTGATTACACTGACAAGAAGAAGAATTATATAATTTTAAATATGAAGACTACCTCACTGTGTTTCTCTAGCATTTATAGGTTAATTATATTATGGGATTGAATGTACCAGATTAGCACTCTCTCTTGTCTGTGAGGAATAGGTTCAGACCAGCATGTAAAAATGCACAGTGAGAATTGGGCTTGTCACTGGAGTAGTGTGAGTGAGACTGCATCCTCGAGGTATAACATGCATGCCATTAGTCCAATATGGAGCCAGTATGGCCAAAAATATATATGTTACATAAACACTTATGACACAAGCACATGGGCCTTTCTTTGTATATAAAATGTTTGTACTATATGTTTTTACTATTAAAAAACAATCATGAACGTTCTCCTCTTCTTTGCAAACACAATCAGGCTTGCAAGTCACTTGATAAATGCAAGTCACGCAGTATGCAACGCAGGTATTTTCAAAACGTGGAAGGTCTCTGTATTCTCAATAGCCTACAAGAATTTACAGCCTAAAACTATCCGCATTTTGAAAATACCAGCATTAGCCCGATTGTGTTTGCAGAGAAGAAGAGAAGTTTCATGAACCCGGTAAGTCTAATTATATTTCGTGAAACTTTAAGCATGAAGCAGGCAGTGCTCAATATGTTATGCAGTGAATGCTTGTGACAGAATGTTGATAGAAGGTGCTGCATATAAGTTGCATGTGAAAATCTTTTTTTTTTCTGTGAGACTGGGCTACTTTAGAAATGAGGGCCATGTTTTGCAAATTTCCAAAAGTCCATGCTTTTTATTCAGCTATTGATCTAAAACTGAAAGAAAACATTAATCCGTATGGGAAAATACACAGACGTCTATCACAGAACACCACTGCATGGCAAAACATCTTCTTTGAGGTCATTTTATTTAACGTTTATCTCTCCAATGTCGCTGGCAGCGCCATAATTGCCAATATCCTGACACTGGTTATTCTCAGCCTTTCATCCTTTAGTCATTGAGTCATCAGCATGCAAGTTAGTGATCTAACTAGCAGCTAAACGGATTCCACAGGCAATTTGTTCTGACTGTTTCGTTATTTAGAAATTCTGACTGAATAAACGGAACAAAACCTTTGTAAGCCTTTGTACTGTAAATACAGTGAAACTGAAAGGGAATGTGGTATGTAGTAGTTTGAGCAATAACTGAAAAGCACAGATGTTTGATTGCTCGTAAAATATACAAAACTGTCATTAAGTATGTTTCACGGTGCAAGTTAGTAATTAAAGTTTTAACCAGATATTATAATATTAACCCTTGTCCAACAGCCCCCCCCCCCCCCCCGTTCTCCCTCCTTTCCCATTCTCACACTGTTGCACCGCTCTCTGTCTGTCTGACATTGGTGCTGCTCTCTCCACAGCACTGTACTGTTACAACATGGCGGCCCCTGAGATGGGCTGTAAATCTGGTGTATATTCTGCTGGTACAGTAGCTGAGAGCTCTGTTTCCTAACACAAGGAATGAGAGCGGCTTCGTCGCTACCCCTTTCTTTCGCCCAGCATGCTGTTCTGCCTTTTCCGCTTCCCACTCTCTGTGCATACTGGAGTAACACACAACACTGCGTTTTTCATATTACACACTCACACAACGAGCTCTTACTGAAACTCTGACACACACTTGCCTCCCTCTCTTAGCAGCAATCTCAGGAAGCAGTAGTCAGAACAGGATTCCTGTAATTGCCCCTATTTCAGTGCACCGCTCCTCTCTTTTTAAGGTGTGAATAGTTCTGTATGGTGATTAATAATTTGAGTGAATCATAGCAGTTTGAAGAGTTTGGTTTTGCATAAAGTCCTTTCCCCAATGTTGTGTTACCTTATCTGTTTGGCACAGTTGTAACGTGAGTCGCTGTGTGCTCTTTCTTCTCTGCGGCCACCGTACAGATATTGTAGGCTCTCACCCCAGTGGAGGCTCAGAATGCTAATATGATGACAGCTTGCGGGCCAATGTCATGGCAACAAAGCTACAATCTGGTAACAGAAATGGTCTTTTATTTTTAACCCAAGTCTACCTGTTGATGCTCAAGCCAACTGCTGTTTGGGTTGGGTGTCTGTTTCATTGGTCGTGCATTTTGTCTAACATACCATGTAGCTGTTCATGATGTTTATTGCCTTTATTTATGGTTACTTTAGTTTATGTGCCTAACAAGTTTTAACATACCCATCTCATTGACTAAACACCATGTGTTTCCTTTCCAAAGGAGCGTTTTTGTACTTTACTGTTGTATTTTGCCTTTATAAGTTGGCTTTTTGTGGATTTATCTTGTTCGGTTTGATAAATCATGCCATTGTTTTCATTTAGCATCCTTATTCTGGATGAGAAAACATCTAACACATTTTACACATTGTGTTAGATTTTCCTTCGCTCGATCATTAATGAAATATGTATGTGAACATGGTCTATGCACTTAATTGTCCATATTTTGGTCATCGGCAAACAAGAACTAAGCGATTAAGAAAAAGCTTTTGACTATGGATCTAATCTTCTCTCTCCCTCTCTCATTTTCTTTCTCTGGTCCAGATATATGTTGGGTAAAGGAGCAAAGCGGAAGCTAGATGAGGATGATGAGGGAGTGGAAGGCAAAGCGCTGGCGATGGCTGACGGCCTCTCCAAGGTCTCATACACACTGCAGAGGCAGACCATCTTTAACATCTCACTGATGAAGTTGTACAGTCAGCGTGCGCTGACTGAGCCGAGCCTGGAGAAGCGCGTGCTCATCAACAACATGTTGCGTCGCATTCAGGATGAGCTGAAGCAGGAGGGCAGCTTGCGGCCGCTCTTCTTTCCTCCCTCGCCTCCTCCAGACCACCCAATGGACGAGGGATTCCGGGAAGCGCAGCCTGCTTTTGGTGTACTCTCTGTGGTGGCTCCACCTCCTGTGCTATCCCAGCAGCCCCCAGTCCCACCTCCGTCCCTGGCTCTAGCCAGCCCCACGCCGCTGGATGCTTGCCTCACCCCGGCGTCTTTGCTGGAAGAGGACAGCGCTGTGTTTTGCACTTCTCCCTCTTCACTCCATCATTCTCCATCCAGACTCCGCCCTCCAATGGCCACTGACAGCTTCTCCTCGGCCCTGGATGAAATCGAGGAGCTATGTCCATCATCCACAGCGGCAGGGTCTATCACTACCTCCTCACTCACTGTGCCCCTTCACATGCCCCTCCAGCCCTCCAACCAGCCCACCACAGCCTCAGACTCCAAAAACTGCACCAAATCCTGCAGCTCAAAGCCGGAGGGGCCGAGCCCACTATCTGTGGAGCGGTTAACAACAGGTACAGCAGGTACAGCAGCTACTGAGCCCAGAGGGATGGACACTCTCCCTCCAAGTGGCTTGGACATGAGCACTTTGCCATCCTCCTCCTCTTCCTCAGGCTTCCTCACCGATCTGGCCCTGGACGATATTCTTTTCGCTGACATTGACACCTCCATGTACGATTTTGACCCATGCACCTCGGCAGCAGGGGCCTCCCCATCCAAACTATCGCCTGTGGTGACGGCTGATGACCTCATCAAGACTTTAAGCCCCAACCAGCCTTTCAAAATGGACCTCACTGAGCTGGACCACATCATGGAGGTGCTGGTAGGATCGTGACCACATTTGGCTGGGAATGCAAAAATAAATCTTTTTTTTTAGATACAAATTTTTACAAACTCTTAAATACTTATCTCTGTGGGTGTTTTGTACAGTTTTTATTTTTAAGGCAAGGCAATTGTTATAATGAGTCGTGATGTCACCCAGTACTACTTTTCAACACTGTGCATGCACTGTGCTTGCCTTTCCAAATATGAACATGAAGGAACACACTTGGCTTCTGTCAGATTCGAGTGCCTTCATCAAGAATGACCACTTGGTAAATTCCTGTCTTTTTTTTTTTTAACTATTGTCTGTACTTAATTTCTCAAATAAGCAGAGAAGGAGTAGCAGCTTTCTTTCTCCTCCTCAGCGTACAGGTGCAAGAATGTGCTTAACCAAGTCTATTTTCGTATAACTCTCATTTTCATAAAGCACAACGAATTTAAAAGAGGAACTTGGTTTATGTGCTTCTTTAGTGTTATTGTTCATATGATAATATTATAAAGAAATATTTAAGTGAATTCGCTTTAAATTGAATCTTGTGAAATAACTTGTACTCTTTAGTAGGAAATGGACATACTTTACCCCAACTGATGTAATTATACATGAACTTTGGTATGAGATTTACCTTTAAACACGTTTCAGATTATCTGCAATGGTGATTTGGGTCCGGCAATAAGTGCATACTGTGCATTTCTTTTAATGTGACAAGGAGTTCTCTTCCTCATCAGAAAAAAAAAACAAGTCAAGGTTGAGTCCTATTATGCGATGCAAATGCCCATAACCGCCACCTTTTTTATTTTCAAGTTTCCAATTTTTTAAATTTTTTTTTTACATTTATATTATTTTAAAAATGCAATTTCCTGTAAAAATATGACACTAACTTATAGTAAGGGCCTGTATGTGCCTGATAATGCAATTTCATTCATTTAATAATTTATGTCATAAGCAGCCTCAAATTAACATTGATTTAAAAAATAATCAAAAACAAAACATTTTCTATTTCTAACATTGGTATTGCTTGTTTTATGAGCATTTCCTTCACCTTCTCCTTTGCCAGCGGTACATTATTCATGTTGCATGCAGGATTGCATCATAACGGTAAAAAAAAAAAAAAACCAACAAAGAAGTGGGGAAAGCGGTAAGATTTTAGACAAGTGGGTTTTATTTGACCTTATGCATACCATTGATTAAGTTTTGCCTATGGTCACCATGTCCTATCATGGTTCCTTGTTGTCTCTCTTGATGGTTTTGGACCAGTAGAAATGGTCAGAACGATTGGGGACATAAACATTGGAGATTCTGAATTTAAAACATGCATAAGTGATGCTTGTCTACTGTTATGGTTCAGATTACCAGAGGGGAATTTTCTCATTTATATTTCTGAACTTTTGCATTACCAGCCTTGATTACATGGTTAAAAAGCCTGTGTGCAACAATAGGTAACATATGCCTTTAGCTCTAAAACCCACTGCGAACCACTGCAATCAAACTGGATGTAGGGGATTTAGACTTTGTATTTTCAGTTCATTTCTGACTAATCACATCATACATGTGCAAAGGGACCATTTCTCATATCAGCTGCTTAGTATTATAGACCTGTTTACTGGAGAGTGCTGTTAATCAGTGATGACTTTGCAACAAATATCATTTCCCGTCGCAGATTTCAAGAGGGTCTTGGCTTCTTAGCGTAGGTTCACACAGGCATTATCAGACAGTGAACTGTAATACTGGTTCTTTACTAGTGTGACCATTTTAGATATGGGATTTGAAATGTCTATTTACAGAGAAGCCTTCAGTGGGAGTAACGGATCACATCCTATAGTGCTCAAGAGATTATATAAGAATTTGAAAAGATGATGATCAGGAATAGTGTAAAGCCAAGAGGGCAATACTAATACTATTCATTCATAATTATAATAACTGATTATTTTAAGTTGTTTGGATTTGGAGTGATTTTTGTTTTAAATTATTTATTTTTCATTATGTAAATATATTTATTTTGTTGTGAATCTACCATCTGGATTGTAATGTGTACAGAATGTATGGTAGGAATGTACCCTGCTTATAGGAATGTATTATACAATGAATTGGGTTGGAAGCCATGTTTTTTTCTGTTTTGAAAATGTATTATTTTTATTTCTGTTTTGTTTGCTATATTATAATTCTGGGGTGGTGTTTGTGGCAGTGTTTAGGTCTGCACTCCCTACCCCTGTTTAAATATGAGTATTTAATGTCTGTGTACTTCATAGTGTGCAAGGGGGAAAAATTGTGAAGCAATACTTTATTCTCTTCAAAAACTTTGAGGTTCAGACTCCAAAGCTTATTTTTAGGAAAGTCTATCTATAACCCTAAATGCCAAAACATATGAAGAGCAGAGTTGACTGCTTTGTGATGCCGGTTACTGTTAGTATGACATGGTGTCTCCCTGTCTTCAGCCTATACCCCAGGCCACCTATTTGCAGAAAAATGGGGGGGGGGGGGGGATATGGATGTGTGTGTTTCGGGTGTGGTGGGGGGGTCCACTTTTCTGCTCAGTAAGAGAGGCTGTATTTTTCACAGACCTTGGGAGCTGTGCCTTTTCTATGCAATTACCAACATATTCATTTTGAGGAAAACCCACCCACCAACTGATCACTGTATTTAAAACAAGGTGTGGACTGTAGAATATACATAAAATATGGACAGGTGTCTATGAATTTGAAACAGTCTTACTTTTGTAGTTTTATATCATACAATAAACTATTCGAATTAAAATTTATTTGACCTGTCATTTTTTGATTTAATCACATTTACAAAATTCACTTGAAGCATTAATAAAATATATATGACTGTTGTATAGTACAGTGTACTGTACGCTCTAGAGTAATCAGCAGGTTTCACAATCTTTTCAGTGTTCCCGTCACTTTTCTTTCTCTCCTCAGTATCTCAAAGCTAATATCAAGAATTTGTGCATCAACAGTTGCCACCATTTTGTAACTGTGACTCATGAGCTGTTACTGTGAGCCTATTTCCAGCATTAGGGCCACACAGCTGCAGAGAGCAGTGCCACTTTTAGTTCATAGCGCATGGCTGTGTCTTGTTTGTGTGCATGAGGCATGAGGAAGGGGAAGCCAGGCAGGAGCATGGCCTAGTCATCTAGTCAGGACAGTGAAGATGTTTTTCCCCTTACGTAGAGCACTGTCTTTATGTGAAGGAGTGAGTCACTCACGCAGCAATCAAGATATCACACAGTTATGCACCATGTACAACACTCCTAGTCTGTCTGTTTGTAGAAGTGGATTTAAATGACTTTCATTTTTCCAATGTTTTGTCTTTTGGTCATATAATAGTCATAGTATTTGTCATATTTGGGTATTTTAGTGATATTTTGGAAAGTTTAAGAGAAAATATAGATGTTGGCATTAGCTTCATCTTCCAAGTTCTGTCAAAACAACTTTGTGTGTGCGTGTGTGTGCCACAGTTGTGTCATAGTTAAACTAGCAAATTCATATTGTGAAAAATGTCATAGCCTGTTGACATACTTTAAAAGTCAGTTGTGTATCATAAAATACTTGATACACTTGTTGCAACACAAAACTCAACTGAATGTCTAGTTAAACTCTAGATGTTTTTCATGATTAGTGATTTTTTAAAAATGGAACTTGTATTGAATCACTTTAATCATCTCATCCTTTTTGTGTTTTAGTCCATTTCAGTGGTCCAAAAGGTCTCACACTGATGACTCAGTATTTTTGTGCACATTCGAACACAACAAGTGAACTCAGACCCTTCTAAAACGAGTGAACCTCCAGAGGTGATCTGAGTATGGTTCATTTGTGGTTCATTTTCTGGTCAACTTCATTTCTGCATGCTAAAAATCAAAGTGTTATCAGTCTGCTTTATTTTTTTGTATGCAGTCCCACCGCATAGTTAGCTTAGTTAGGTAGCAACATGATTGGTAGGCTAATAATGGCACTGAGGCACTAGCAAGTATTCTATTGAGTTTAAGCATTTAAGCAGCAGTAATAATAATAATAATAATAATAATAATAATAATAATAATTAAAGCTGCAAGCAGCGATGAATGTACGTTGGGGCTGCTCTGCCAAGGGAACGCCATTCCATTTTTTTTAGCACTTATATGTTGTTAGGGGTATATCACTATGTAAAACATGTAATTTCCTGTTGGTAGTAGGTGGCACTATGACTTTAACTGAATATTGCCATGTAGATATCTTCAGGCCAGGATTCGTATCAAACATGAAATTTGGTGGAGACTGAACATTGTATGTCTGAGTTAATGTAAAACACGTCAGTTCCTGTTGCCAGTAGGTGGCACTATGATTATAACTAAATATTGGCATATAAATGTATTCAGGCAAGGAATGTAATCAAACGTGAAGTTTGGGGCGAATTGGACATTGAATGTATGAGATAACAATGTCCAATCTGCCGAATTAACAAGTTCCTGTTTCATGGAAAAACATCGACATTTGTCAGACCGCTACAGTCATGCCGTGCACTGAAAACTCAAAAGCTTCGCAATTTAGCATCAACAAGGCCTTTAGATTAGACTGACCTAATATGATGATAGAATGAAATCTCTATGAGGAGTTAAAGTACGAGACCTGCAAATGGCAAAATCTGAGCAAAAATTTAAGAGAAAAATCAAAATGGTTGACTTCCTATTGTTTTTATGACATAGACTGTAAAAAAAGATGGATGATGCACCTCCACTCCCTTCCATTGTAGAAAAGTGAAGCCGCCAATGTCCCAATGTGGCGCAGACATCTTGGAGCCCGAGTCTGCTCAGTACTGAACCCTGAGCCCGAGTCTGCGCAGTAGTGAGTGTGAAGTAGAGCCGCGGTATCAAAGTCCTGCCCACACTCCTGCAGAATCAATCGCAAGCACACGTCCCTGAACTTTTTCAACTCATTATGTCAGTGTGAAATAAACAGTTATGGAAATGTAGAAATTAAATTAAAGTTAAAGCTCCAATCTCCAAGCTCCAAAAGTCCAGAGAAGCTGTCAATCACAGCTGTCAATCGTGATGTCACACCCCCATTTTTATAGCATAAAATATCAAACTAAAATTAAACTTATTTAAAAAACGAACAGTTGAACTTACATCAGCATGATACCTAAAATTAAAGAAACCATCTTTGGAAAAAAAAATATTTGAAGTGTAATTTGATTGTTTTGTTTGTCTCAGGTCCCGTTAGATTGCACGGAGAGGGCGGGGTTTATGACCTATGCTGCATCCAGCCACCTGGGGGCGATCGAAACGTTTTGGCTTCACTTTTCAGGACTTGTGTGGCACACTTGGTTTAGGATATGGCTCTAAGAGACTTGTTGTACAGGTTGGCATGTTACATATGCCTACCGATTTTCGTATGTGTAGGTGAAATGTAGTGCGAAGCGCACATCGTTTAAAAATTGTAGGTGGCACTATCGAGCCATTTTGCCACAGCTAATTCTAAAACCTGTATCAGATGTAAATTTTCGCCACTTCTGACATGTGGGCAAAGTATCGTGAGTTTTCAAGTATGTTTAGGCCCTCAAAAATGCAATTCATTTCAGAAAAGAACGCAGAAGAATAATAAACAGAGCATATACAGTACAATAGGGTCCTCGCACCATCGGTGCTCAGGCCCTAATAATAATGTGTCAGTGAAAGGAACAAAATGTACTTCATATTACTATTGTAATATGCACTCACTGAGCACTTTATTAGTAACACTTGTACACCTACTCATTCATGCAATTATCTAATCAGCCAATCATATGGCAGCAATGCAATGCATAAAATCATGCAGATACAGGCCAGCAGTGGCATGTAGTGTTCACATCAACCATCTGAAAGGGTAAAAAAAAATGTGAGCTCAATGATATTGACCATGGCATGACTGTTGGTGCCAGACAGGCTGGTTTGAGTTTTTCTTTAACTGCTGATCTACTGGGATTTTCATGTACAACAGTCTCTAGAGTTTACTCAGAATGATGCAATAAAGATAAACATCCAGTGAGCAGCAGTTCTGCAGATGGAAATGCCTTGTTGATGAGAGAGGTCAATGGAGAAAAGCCAGACTGGTTCGAGCTGACAGAAAGGCTACAGTAACTCAGATAATCGCTCTGTACAATTGTGGTGAGCAGAAAAGCATTTCAGAATGCACAACACGTCAAACCTTGAGGCAGATGGGCTACAACAGCAGAAGACCATGTCAGGTTCCACTTCTGTCAGATAAGAACAGAAAGCTGAGGCTGCAGTGGGCACCAAAACTGGACAGTTGAAGACTGGAAAAATATAGCCTGGTCTGATCAATCTGGATTACTGCTGAGGCACACAGACGGGAGGGTCAGAATTTGGTGCCGACAGCATGAATCCATGAACCAAACCTGTCTTGTGTCAACAGTCCAGGCTGGTGGTGTAATGGTGTGGGGGAATGTTGTCTTGGCACATGTTGGGTTCATTAATACCAATCAATCATCGCTTGAATACCACAGACTATTAGAGTATTGTTGATGACCATGTGCATCCCTTCATGGATGTGATAGAATGAGAGATTTGTCGCATGAAAGTGCAACTGAAAAATCTGCAGGAATTGCATAATGCAATCATGTCAACATGGACCAGAATCTCAAAGAAATGTTTCCAACATCTCGTGGAATCCATGCCATGAACATTTGAGGCTGTTTTGGGAGCAAAGGGATTCCCTACCCTTCCGTAAAGTGTTCGGTGAGTGTAGTTCATATATGAATGTATTTTGTCTATGCCAACCATGCACATGAGATAAACAGTCAGTAGCTATATGTCATGGTGTATGAGCTGGTTTTGAAAGTTTAGCAAAAAAATCCTTTTTGCTCTTGCTTCTGGTATTTCATTTTAATTTTGTTTTGCTCTCAATTTTATATTCACAACCAAAAGACAGGATCATAAAGCAACCATTTTCATGATGAGGCAATGTAATTGAATTGTGCATCATCCTAAGGGCTTGAAGAATGAGACATGAAAACTGGTTGAGATGCAATAATGATGGAGTAACAGGAGTTTATATATGAACTCACTGATGCGCTGAATGACTTTGAAGGGGCCAATGTATCTGCGGATGAGTTTCTGACCACCTCTGAAAGTTTGGTGGATAGACAGACTCTTACGTGCGTGTTGCTGATATGCATGCAAATTCTTTGTCTTTATGTCCAGATACTTGTGGCTTCCTCTAAAACCCTTTCACTTTTTTTGTAACCAATGGCAGGTGCATCCATGGGAGTGGTGTTCCAAAAGGAAACAAGAGTTTGGTAAACAAGCATGCACTGGTATGGTGTGAGTTGATTGGCAGAGTGACAAAAGGAGGTTTTGGCTCATGGGAGAAATGTGCACATTCTTCTCATCAGTTGGCACAGAATATTGATTTGTTTGTTTGTTTATTTAGCACCTTTCTAACACTTAAAGTATGTACTGTAACACAGATAATATCAGTTTAAAAAGTAGTTCTTAGGTTTCTTTCTATTTCTTGGTTCACTCTCTCAACTCAGCCATTGTACTGAGAATGATAGTCAAATGATAAACGGACTAAGATTCCCATATTTTCCAGGAATGTTTACACCATTTGTGAAGTGAAGTGAGGCTCCCTGTCAGACACTGTGTCTTCGAGGATGTCGAAATACTGGTTAACATGCTCAGCGGTTTCAAAGGCCATTGGCAAGGCAGGGAGAGAAATAAGTCTTAGGGATTTCAATAATCTGTCCACAACCGCTAGAATATTTGTCATGCCTTGGGAGAAGGGCAGATTTGTAACAAAATCTAAGGCAAGGTGGAACCATGGCTATTAAGGAATTGGAGTGGCAAGTGTGCCAGCAGGTACACTCATAGGAACTTTGGATTGGACACAAAATAAGTATCATTTGATAAAGTGCTGAAGCATGGATTCTCACCAGTATGTAGTGAAAAGCAGCTGGTAGGTTTTGGTCACTCCAGGTTGAACAATAACTAGAGAAATATGTGCACAGGTGATGATGGTATCACAGAAGTTGGAGGGTATAAATGTTTTATCACTATGCCAGGACTGGTTGATGTTTTAGGGCCTGCATTATGCACATTGTAGTAAAAGCCTTTTTGAAAGAAGAGAATGCCATCTCTTCTCGTACTGTATGTTTCAGACAATTTTTTTCTGTCCTCTTTTTCAAAAAGACATGAGTACAGTGTCTGAGCTAAAGTTTCTAATACACTTCTGCCCAAGCCTAGAAATCTCTGAAGGTCTTTGACATTTTGAGGCCAGTTAATGACTGCTTGGACTTTGGCATCATCCATGACAGCAACTTCCTTTCTTATAATGTTTTGAAGTTTGCCACTCAGGGTACACAGAACTTGCATTGTTCTGCTTTGATCTGCATGATTTTGCACAATTTACACAAGCCTCTTTACAAAGTGGATGCACTCCTCAAGGTGATTGAAATATATCAAAAATGTCTTCAATGTAAGCAATTACAAACCAAGCCACTGAGCAAGACAAATGACATTACTAAGTATTTGTAGTGCCAAGACATAATGCTAAAAGTAGCCTTCCACAAATTCTCATCACGCTATAGATACGATGTAGATCAAGTTTTGCCAAGGTGGTAGGAGAGCTTAATTTTTCTAGGACTGATGAGAAAATGGGTAATGGATGGTAGTGAATACAGGTACTTGATAGTAATCTGTTTGAGGCCACAGAAATCAATATACAGATGCAAGCCCTTTTTTCTGCATCAACCCCACAGATGCAGGTGATGTGGAATTTGTGTGTATATAACCTTGGGCAAGGGCCTCAGATATATACTCTCACTACTTTGCCATCAAGTGGATTTTATTGATATAATTGTTTAATGGCACCTCCATTTGACCAGACAGTGCTTGCCACTCTAATGCTTCACTGCTGTACCCTTAATCGGACTTAATGTCTTGTGTTGAAGAGTACAGCAAACAAACCTTTACACTTACACAGATCTCCTTCATATTTTTTGGGTTGAGAAATGTGTAATTAATTGCTAGTGGCTGGCATAATGGGAGCAGAACCAGAAATCCCCAGTTGCTGGAGTTGTTCAGTGAGGTTTCCTAGTGAGACATGAGAGGCAGGTTTGGTACTGTTGTCACCCAGTACACATCTGAGTGGCAATATCTTCCTATTATAAATAGCAAACAGATTGTTGCAGGTGAAGGTTCAGCTTTAATTAAAATCAGTCAAATTAGACAAACAAAAGTGAGTAAGCAGTTATCAAAATGAGCGACATGATTTATGAGAAATATTTAAGATGTCTGGTGAACAGGCATAAACTAGTACAGATTGTGCAGCAGAGGTCAAACGAAACAGACTAAGAATTGTCACAGGAAAATGCTAGAGCGAGATGTCTCAAAAACTGAATGAAAATACTGATTATTTAAAGGCACTGTAAGTGATTGAGTACAGATGTGTCTCATAAGAAGTCTGGAGATCATGACAATGGCTATATTTGAGTTTGGTCTTTGACTGAGTCATGTCATGTGGGAAATGCCTTAGGACTGTGGGAGTTGGAGTTGTGAAGTTGAAAAGTTCTTAATTTGACCAAATCCATTTGCACCCAGACAACAACACTGTACAAGACTTATTTCTTATAACTGACCAATGTCAGTTGCAGTACAAAACTATAATTTCTGTTTCAGGTTCAGGATGACTGAGCTCACACACCTGTATTGTATTTCTGGCTGATTGTGCTGATGGCTCAATCTATATCTCACACATCTTCTCTTTCTTTCTCTGCTTTTCATGAGTTGTGTTAAGCCGTGTAATGGTTATTTGTTTATTTCATAAGTATTACGACTACTATGGCAGAATAGCACACAGAGCTTTTCAACTATTAGAACCAGTGGTCATAGTTGCAGAGATAAACTGCCTAAGCAGCTGCATTTATAATTGGATTCTGCTCAGTTCACAGAGGGCATCTACACTGTAGATTCTACAGCCTTTCTTGTTTCTGTGAAAGTGCGGGGGGGTGGGGGGGGTACGACGACGACACTGCAGCAGACTTGCACTCTGCTCTGCCCTCCTTCCCGCCCTCCCTCCACCTCTCCCTCCACCTCTCCCTGTCAGGTTGGCTTTGTGCGGCTATCTGAATGATCCTGTTCGGCTCAGCCTGTGGAGGGAATGAAGCCACGCCTGCTCTCCGCCAGCCACAAGCCCAGCTCAGCACACACACACACACACACACACACACACACACACACACAGAGTAACACATTTTTATATAATGCCTATGTCAGCACAGCATTGCCCCCACTGGCTGGAATGTAGAGTGCATCGTGTGGAGGCCCCTGCATCTCTGCACTCCACCCTCTAAGGAACACGTTTAACTAGTGATGATACATCGCTGTATTGTTGTTTCACTTTTTTCACATTACGAACAAAACGCTTTCATACCTGCAAATTAAGCACATTCCAAAGACTCACTTGCTCACCTGCTAACTGCACACGTTCCAAGATAAATGTAAAGCTTCAAGTATGTTGAGAGCAGAGTTTGTACAGAAGTGTGTTTTGTCACACTATGTACTGACTAGGTAATCCGCAAGTAAGAGTTTGCTCAAGTAAAATCAGACATATTGCCAAGGTCATTTGTCATCACAGTAGCAGTAACAGATATGTAAAGACCTTCAGAGACAAAGATAACTTTACTCTGATATTTTAAAACAGCAGACCTAAATATTTCTCTAGACTAAAAGGTCTCACCTTGCACATAGTTGCAAATTCTATGGAACGCTACTGGATGGATGAACACCATTCTTCCAAAAGCTATTCCCTCAGTTTTTGTTTTGATGCTTGGTGGTGGAGACGCTGTCTAACACATGAGTCACAATCTCCCATAGGTTTTTACTTGCTGACTGTGAAGGCATATAGCAGATGATTTACACCATTTTTATACTTATCAAACCATTTGGTAAGCATTCGTGCTCTGTGGATGGGGGCATTGTCATCCTGCAAGAGACCACTCCCAACAAAATGGAAATGTTTTATCATAGGGTGAAGGAGAATAGTCAAAATATCTTTTTATTGATTTGCAATGACCTTACCCTCTAAGGCAGCAAGTTGACCAGAACTTTGCCAGCAATAAACATCCCCAGCGCATAACAGAGCCATCCATTTTCCCTTTCATTTCAGTGCTGGATGTCAGGGCCAAAGGTCTCTAGAAGTTAATGATTATGAAGGACAAAATGGAGATTCCAAAGAACAGCTGAGATGAGGGTAAATCTGAACAGTTTGACTTGAGGCTATGAGACACATAATCTGTATTAGTACTTGTCTAGTAATGCCTTTAAGCTAATGTGGCACTAATGAATAAAGTGTCATCCATTTTATGTACTTTCATGAATACCACTGTCTACATGTATTAATAGACAGGTGCTCATGCCAGTTCTTTTATCCACACTAATAAAGTACAAATCAAATTTTTTTCACATCCATGCTATACATAAATATCATAAAACAGAGGAAAATAATAGAGTCAGATGATCTTGACTATCTTAAAGAAACTGTTCGCCTTTTGCATTTAGGTTATGTGAGTGAATGCACGTGATTGCATGTGTGCATGAACAGGTTCATGTGATTTCCACTGTACGAGTGTTGAGGGGAAAGACCCAGAGTGAGGAGCCAGAACAGGAAGTAAAAGGCAGACCACACACAGCTGCAGCATGGAAGCAGTGGGTGTGAGGAAGTGTGTGGGAGTGTGACATTAAAAAACAGACAAACAAGGGACAGATCGAGATAAAGAGACAGGAGTATAAAAGATGAAGAATATAAAACTATTAAATTATAAAATATGAGATCTGAGAGTCTATTTCATCCATATATACTCTGAAGAATTCAACATACTTTTAAACACAGCCCCATGTTTAATATTTTATTCAGTTTAGGCAACACAAAAGCCCTGTTTTTCACCAGAGCCAGACTGGTGGTTGACGGTTTGTGTCAGTTAAAGGGCTGGATGATGCTTGGTACAGATAGATGAGGTGTTCAGCAGGCCCAGGTGCACCCAGTTGGATCGCTGTGTCCAGTGTGAAGCCCTTTTGCAGACCTTTCCGCATGAGAGGGTGAGGAGAATGGAGCAGTGGGAGAGGAGCACTGTGTTACTGCAGCATTAACCTAATTACAGCCAGACTGTGCTAAATAAATACTTAAATTTGCATGCTCAAATACACTTATGCATGGACAGGGTCAGAATGTGGACTGAACTACACAGACAGATATTGCAATAACCTAAAGAGACCAAACTGAATCTTTGCACCTTATATAAAATAGAACTCACTAATAAGGACCTTTAACAAGATTATCTAGAGACGATTAGCAAGTAATATGACATTAAGCATTACGTTTAAGTGGCCAAATGATTATATTACTAATGATCTAATGATCGAGTCCCTACAGAGGCCTAACTCATTAGACAGTTTTTGGGTTTATTGCACAAGCCTGCCCCCTAGTGTTTAAAATAATTATTACTTACAACCAATTTATTTCCAGATCCCAGCCCTGAAGTATGAAGCTAAGTTGCATGCAATTGCATTATACAGTCAGTCAGTCAGTGTGTGTGTGTGTGTGTGTGTGTGTGTGTGTGTGTGTGTGTGTGTGCAGGGACGTGCAGAGAGTTCCTCAGGGGCAGGGGCTCAAAGGATCAAATTGTCCTACTTTAACTACTTTACTAACTTTAATTGAACTACATATTCTTATCACCCTGGCAGACATTGAAAACACACTGTACGTGCTCACAGTAATGATTATGAGAATGACACTACTAATATTACCTAATGGCATTTTATTTTTACATTTAAAAAATGAAAAAATTACTACAAAACGGCAACTTTTAGTGGAGAGATGAATCCAAAGAATTTTGAAAAGAAAATTGAAACATTTATATTTCATAAATATAAATATATTTTAAAAATAAAATAAAATAATAAAAAAATACAGTATTACCATCCACAAATGCAATGACAAACCCACTGTACTGTATGTCACTTACAGTAAAGGTCAGTAAAACTATTAATTTCACAATTAAATTGACATTTGCCAGCAGCACACTGACTTCTTTAAAACTGCAGCACTACTTGATGAACTGGCTTTTTAGTCTCAAAGCTTGTCATTTTTGCCTTCTAAATTTCATTTTAAAAAGGTAAATTGAGATTTTAATGATCTTATATCACAATAATTTTTTATGGGCTATCACTTAGGTTACAGGACTAAATTGACCATATTAGCTAACAAGGGGCATGTTACTAAATGTATATAGTAGAACTATATTCGCCATATTGAAAAGTCGGTTCATTATTATTCTGTGCTTAGACTCTGCAGCTCATACTGAATGGAGCAGACGCTTTCAGTTTCTAGCGTCTGGTGAATGTTCTCCAACTGAACTAAATGATTTTTATTTATATAAAAAAGCAAAACGACAGTGGGGGCGGTGCTGTGGGGTAAGGGTAATCAGAACACCGTGTAACACCGACTACCAGCAAGCCTAACTCTTTTTAAACATATGATGCCTTTTTTGCAACTATCTGTCTCATATTAGCTCACCTTTTTTCACCCATGTTTCACCCATTTATTTTTTATTTGTAACTTTTGTCCTACACTGGCACCTTGCATTTTGACAATTTATTTTTCATTTTTATTTATATGTTTTATTTATTTATTTTTGTAATTATTACTTTTTCCAATTCTATTATTATTATTATTATTATTATTATTATTAAAAGTTTTTTTATTCTCCTTTTTTATATATATTGATGCTTTGGCAATTTTTGGAAGACCATTTGGTTGGGTTGAGTTTGAACAGATTGCTGGGTTCATGGTCTGTTGTATGGGGTTGTTGGGCTTTCTTTAGGAACACAGTGATTTGACAGTGATGAGATTAGGAGGTCTGTGGTCTGACAGTGAATGCACATATGGATGAAGGGTTTATGTCTGTAATTACATATTCAACTACACAAAAATAATGATATCCTGATTGTTAATGTTTTTCAGGAACTCTATTTTAAGAGTCTTGGCCCCTAAGGTTATGGAGTAGGGGCCTTGTATATTCCAGGAACTGATACTGAAGGAAGCCATTGTGATATAGATTGAGATGTTTGAGGAATTCCAGCTTATCCCAGTATTCTACAGATGAGATAGTAGATGTTTCACTTCAGTGATGTCTGGGAGATCTGTGTGCTTTTTCCTTTCACAACCTCAGCATACGTAGGCTGCTGTGGGGATGAGATGGGCAGTGTTGTGGTATCAGGTGCCTGCTGTTGTAGGATGTGTGGCTCCATGTTTGTAATCTGGCTTGAGCTGGGCTGGGAGGTGCTTGGTTGGGCTTCGGTGTGTCGTAGTCTGGTAGTTTGCTCCCTTCTGACTGGGGTGTTTCTAACCTGTGGTCCCCTTAGGGAAGGTGCATGTTGGTGATGGCTGATTGACTTCTTACAGTGTTATTATGAGGGTGCATGTAGAGGGTTTCTGTGACATGTGGCATCTTTTAGGTCTTTTGCAAAGATTCTCATACTCTCCTGACTCAGGTACATGTGGTCGTATAGGTCATCAGCTGATAGATTTGGATGGTGAGCAACATTGATGGACATAAGACTGGAGCATGCAGTGGTGATTCTCAGGTTGATGGTGTAAATGAAGTTAGCAGGGTAGTCCCTCCTGAACAGCAGAGTGGAGATGGTGATGTTGGTTCCTGTGTGGATGATGATGTTCTGCGTGGTTGTTCAGAGTGGACTGGCAGAGGAACTGGAGCGTACTGTTGGTTGTACGGCACCAGAATTTGCCAATCCTGTGTGTGGGGAAGAGCTTTCTGTGGTGTAAAAACTTGCTATTTGAGTCTATTAAAATGGCTGTTTTGGGGGATGTGTCTTCCAAGAGTGTTGTTAGGTGTGATGGCACGTTTGAGGGTTGTCAGCTTGAGGGGTCTGTGTGTAGCTGACTGCGTGACAGTGCTGTTTCTGGTCTCCTGGCCATTCTCTAAAGCCTGGTTGACGCTGCACGGACAGATGTCGACCAACACCAACAAACACGCTTGTCAGATTTTGTCGGATCAGTGTGTTAACCCTGTCAGTGTCTGTTAGAGTTTGTCGGCGTTTGTTTTCACTGACTGAACATGTTCAATCGGTGTATGTCGTTTAATGTCTGAACAGTGTGGTATGATTTTCAAACAAACTCTGATGTAATCTGACCTGGGCACAAACCGTTGCCATGACAATGAGGCAAGTGTCCCTGCTTTCATTTCCCTGGAAACGAAAGTCTGTGTGCTAGGTGCTAGGCACACATACTTCTAAAAATACTGTTTCCATGTATTTTACTTAAAAATGTGAAAATTGGACAAAAAAGTTGGATTTATCATAAAACTTGCCTCATGTGTTATCACAGTTTATAGGACACAAAGCCGATAAAATATAAAACATTTTGGTTATCTAATACGAGACCAGGCTAATTTGGTGTCACTAGCCAAGGGGACACAACTAAGCTATTACTGTATGGGTTTAGCTGCTACAGTGCCATGCAAAGTATGTTAGCTGTCCTTCTACTCATATCATCTTCACATAAACTGGAACTCATATAGACATTTACACACATTGTTTTCCTGCTCAGCATCAGAGGATATTACTGTTTCAACCCTGTAAAATATCCATTTTTCCTCACACTGACTGTGTGAGCTAGCATTTGGCAGAATTGAGAGCTGTCAGCCAATAAGACACAAGTATTTCCACATCCTCTGTCTGCAGTTCTCTTTATAAATGTAAGTAAATGACTTGTCTCTCACATCGCAACAACCAAAGCTTCATCCACAACCTCTTTCATTTCACTCTTCCTCTTTTCAGGTGAAGAACAACACGTAAAGACACTAGTAATTGTAAATATTTTGATCATCCATTTTTACACCAGTCTGTCAGTAAAAAAATGTTTTTTGTTGGTTTCTGTTTGGGGAAGTGTGAACATGACAGTCCTAAATGGACAATGTTCATCTGGGTGTGTGGAGCTTTCAGTCCTTCAAAGTCTCTCTCAAACTGTTCAAGACTATCCTCTGAGCCATGGATAATTATAGTTCCATTGTGATACAGATTAATATTTAATTTTGGTGTAGTGTCCAGGTACAGTTATTTTATGGATTTGCTTCCACCCATTTTTAGGTCTTTAATTGTTGAGCAGATCTTGCTCAGTGCCAGACATTTGGTGTTCTGTAAAGAAGAGTAGGTCTGCTTTTATTATTATTATTTTTTTCCTCATTTGTGTGCATGAAGTCTACTCTGAGAGTTTCTGGAAATTCTCTGATTAGTTTGGTTTTGAAATGTTTTCTTGCAGTTTCGCTCGTCACATTGTCAGGGTAGCCTATGTAATGGTTAGGCTGCTGAGGTTCCATTACTCTTCTGGAGAACGATTATCCATTGTCAGTTGATTGCTTTGTTCGCTCGCTCTCGCTCTCTCTCTCTCTCTCTCGTGTACGTCCATGGGAATTGATTTATGACCATTTTTAACAACACCTACGTTATCACGGTGATTTTTAGTAATACTTTAGTAGGCTATTTTAAAACCTATAAATGTAAATCAGAGCCCCTTTGGGAAATCAGGATAATTGCACAGAGGGCTGTGAATCCTTTACAGATCCCAAGCCGCATACTAGCATAGTATATAGTAGCCTAATGTAGCCAGTAGTGCCATAGACTGCTATTTTGACATAACCCAGCCTACTATTTAGTAGCCTAGGCTACGTAGCAGGCTATGTGATTTGGGACGTAGCCAAGATTGGATGTAGACACTGGATTAGGCTCCGTCCCTACTCTTACACACGTCAGCATAATTTCCCTCAGCGGTGTGGGGAATGAGATTCGAGCTTTTGTGTCTTGTCTCTCGTTATGCGTCTCACATCAGATGAGTCCCAGTGATCGTGTGGCTTCTGTAACACTCCGCTGTGAGAAAGGCGCGTGCCGTTCTCAGATTCCTGCGCTACTATAAGCATCCTATGGTCTTCTGCACAAGATGGCGGAGCCGAGCACAGAAAAAGACGCGATAGTGAGTATACCGAAGCATATTAAAACCTTCCTGCGCTATATTTCACTGTAATTGCATGAACATGATATGAATGTTTCATATACAGCATGAATTACAGGTTGGAAATCCGGTGGACACCAAGCGCGTGCTATCGCATGCAGTATCAGTGTCGCGTTCAGTTGAGTAACATGAGCCTGCAATCACGGACTAATTGAATATTTAGGGCGATGTTAATTAAATTCCTCAACGCTGAAGCATATAACAATATCTGTACCGGGTATTGGTATACTGATTACGTCTATAGCTATGTCTATAAACGAGATATAGGTTTTGAGAAATATCTGTAAGGTGTGTGTTTTTGCATTGTTCTTGCCCACATGTTCTAAGCATAATATAGATGACAAATTGCAGTGAATAGGCATTTTTGCAGGTATTGTTCTTAAAAACTGCTCTCTCTTTTCTATCTTGGATAAAACTGAAGACAACCGAGGATGATCATCTTAACAATTCATTAGGAGATGCTGGCTTGATCTCCCCTGACAAAGAGGATATCTCACGAATCCTGGTGGAGTAACCTCGTACAGTATATTATAGCAAAAGATAAAAGCCATGTAATAGGCTATTGCTCATGCATAGGCCAGTCTTTGACTAATCTCTCTTTATTTTAATCTCACAGACAGTGCCATTCAGAGGCAGGATCAGAGGAGGGATGAGGCCTGGTAAGAAAATTATAGTCATGGGCATCGTGGATACAGAGCCAGACAGGTAGTGATGATAATATGATCACTGTCTTTGCATCATTGTCATCTCCATTTGGTCATAGAATTTAGTATTGTAAAAAACATAGTTATGACCTTCTTGTTCAGAAAGTGCTTTCTCTAGAGCATTTTTGTCATGAGTGAAATTTTCAGTTTATTCTCCCCTTGCTGCTGGTTCACTGGTGGATCAATGGTATTAGAACCACAATGTCATGTTATTTTATGGATGTCTAGTTAATTTGTGAATTGTACTATATCATTTATCACCATGGCAATATTGGCCTTTGAAAAGGCTCACAGTTTTGCAAATGGCTTGCTGATTATTCACTGAAATTTTATTATGCACTGGGAGCATCATAATCTTAAACATGAGGAAGTGTTTCTGAGGGTGTTTTGATAATTGATTTCATAACATCAAAATAATGTAGAACAGTCTTTAACCATATACAGCAAAGTATTTTAACATTCTATAATATGAAATGTTAATATAGTATTTCGTCCATATCCTGGAACCTGTGCATGGGCATGTTCTGGACTTTGTGTGTAAGCTTGCTAATGGCTGTTTACCTACTCTGACTGAGAGAGATTTTACAGCAGTTAGAGCTTGTGGGTGTGTTACTGAAAGACACCCTAAGCAAATCTATTTTCATTTTGGCCCTACCGATAAGCTGCACTCCCATTTTTGCATTTTTGTAAGTGGAGCCAAGACTGGCCAAATCAAAGTATGTCTTTTTGAAAATTGCCAGTAACTGAAAAATGCAGACATCCTTATTTTGACATGCTATTGGTTATCATAGACTTTAAACACAAGTATTTTGGATTTTTCCTCTCGTGTTCTCCTTCAGTAATGGCTCATTGATTTGATTTGAGTTTGTTTCTTTAAGTATCATTGGAGGTATTTATGGTATATACTAATTACACTGGACATGTCAAAGCTGCATTTTATAACCAATGTCCTATTGGTCATCTATCTTGTTTCTCTTGTTAAATGGCTTTTTTATGTTCAGCTTTGACATCAGTCTAACCTGTAACTGCAACACAGAGAAGGATGAGGAGGAGGTTACAGATGTGGCCCTGAAACTTAGTGCCCGATTTGCTGAACGGCAGTTCTTGCGGAATGCAAGGGTTTCTGGGAAGTGGAGTGAAGAAGAGGCAACCATTCCATACTTCCCCTTCATCCAGGACCAGCCATTCAGGGTAATTATCAGACTTTAATTTGTAGTGTGTCTCTAGGCATTACCAGTGATGCATTTAATGGACGAATATATTACGAATAAAATAATTATTAGCAGAGAAGTGTTAGATAAGGGTTTGAGATGCTGGCAAGTTAAAATCAAACTAAAATGTTTATATGTGGGTAAATTATATCGTCTCTGCACCTAGCATCATGTGGCCTAAAACTGTTTTCCGGCACATATTCTAAGAGCCAGAAAAGATGATTCTATTTACTGTTGAAGCTGTGGCAAGTTGTGAAGGAACAAAAATTTATCCTTAATTCTGTTGAGAGTTTGCACCACTTGCTTACACACAGCCTATTACAAACTACTGCATGCCCTTTTGGAATGCCATAGAGTGCAATAAAGTGTGTTTCACAGAAACACAATTTTTATCAAATGGAATTTTTGATTGGACTAACTACAGCCCCTCTAAACAAAAATGGTTACAGAAGCTGAAAAGTCCAAATTGTAGATTGTGCTACTGTGCATGGCAGTGAGCTGTACAGCAGATGGATGTAAAGAAGGTTGAGATAATGAGGTTGGTGAAAGGGGATGGAGGAAACGGGTCACTCTACTTCCAGATCAATCAGTAATCCAATACAAAGCTGAGATAAGCATGCAAATCTGGACAAGTGCTTCCTTTCAACGTACTGAACCTACAATGTGTAATTCAGTGACTTTTGCTTTCACTGTTCCACTACTTCCCCTTTCTCTCTGATTACATGTTCTTTCTATAAGTTTACTCCTATCCCTGCAGATTGAGATCCATTGTGAACACCAGCGCTTTAGGATCTTTGTTGATGGACATCAGCTGTTTGACTTTTATCACAAAGTGAAGTCTTTGCTGACCATTGATATGATCAGGATAGATGGAAGTCTGCAGATCACCAAACTAGGTTAATCCAGCACACCGGAGCATGTTACAGAGAGGACTTGACAGGTGACCAAACCTACCATTGTCTGGTTTTATCTTTGAAGGCCTGAGAGGTTCTGCTCCATCAAACACAAAATGACTACCTACATTCCTTCACTCTGTTCCTTTCTTATTTTCTCCCATTTTCAAGCTGCACATCTTTATAGTTTGAGATGTACCATGTGAATCTTTGCAGTGTCAGCTATGTCTCTCTTTAGGTGTCTATTGGAAAAATTTTTTTTTAAATACTCTGGATATAACTGAAGTCAGAAGTTTACATACATCTTAGCCACATACACTTAAACTCAGTTTTCCACAATTCCTGACATTTAACCATAGAAAACATTCCTTGTATTAGGTCAGTTAGGACCACTACTTTATTTTAAGAATGTGAAATGTCAGAATAATAGTAGAGAGAATGGTTTATTTCAGCTTTTATTTTATTTTTTATCACATTCCCAGTGGGGTCAGAAGTTTACGTACACTTTGTTAGAATTTCATTTTTAGCATTGCCTTTAAATTGTTTAATTTGGGTCAGATTTTTTGAGTAGCCTTCCACAAGCTTCTCACAATAAGTTGCTGGAATTTTGTCTCATTCCTACAAACTGAGTCAGGCTTGTAGGATTCCTTGCAGGCCCACGCTTTTTCATTTTGCCCACAAATTATTTATCAGATTGAGGTCAGGACTTTGTGGTGGCCACTTCAATATCTTGACTTTGTTGTCCTTAAGTCATTTTGCCACAACTTTGGAGGTATGCTTGGGGTCATTGTCCATTTGGAAGACCCATTTGTTACTTAGCTTTAACTTCCTGGCTGATGTCTTGAGATGTATTGAGAGAATTTTACTTCCTTATAATGCTATCTATTTTCTGAAGTTCACCAGTCCCTCCTTCAGCAAAACACCCCCACAACATGATGCTGCCATCCCCATGCTTCATGGTTGGGATGGTGATCATCAGCTTGCAAGCCTCACCCTTTTCCCTCCAAACATAACAGTGGTCATTATGACCAAGCAGTTCAAGTTTTGATTCATTAGACCAGAGGATATTTTTCAAAAAGTAAGATCTTTGTCCCCAAACTGTAGTCTGGCTTTTTTTATGGTGGTTTTGGAGCAGTGACTTCTTCCTTGCTGAGCCGCCTTTTAGGTTATGTCGATATAGGACTAATTTTACTGTGTATATAGATACTGCTATATAGTCTAGCTGTTTCCTCCAGCAATTCACAAGGTCCTTTGCTGTTGTTCTGGGATTGATTTTCCACCAAACTACGTTTATCTCTAGGAGATAGAATGTGTCTCTTCCTGAGCGGTATGGTTGCTGTGTGGTCCCATGGTGTTTATACTTGTGTACTATTGTTTGTACAGATGAACATGGTACCTTCAGGCATTAGGAAATTGCTCCCAAGGATAAACTAGACTTGTGGAAGTGCACAATTTTTACTCTGAGGTCTTGGCTGATTTCTTTTGATTTTCCTATGATGTCAAGCAAAGAGGCACTTTTCTTGAAGGTAGGCCTTAAAATATATCCACAGGTACACCTCCAATTGACTCCATCATTTTCTGGAATTTTCCAAGCTGTTTAAAGGCACAGTTAACTTAGTGCAGATAAACTTCTGACCCACTGAAATTGTGACGTAGTCAATTAAAAGTGAAACAATCTGTCTGTAAACAATTGTTTAAAAAAATAATTGTCTCATGCACAAAGTAGATGACTTGGCAAAACTATAGTTTCCTGATGTGAAGTCTGTGGCATGGTTAAAAAATGAGTTTTAATAACTTCAACCTAAGTGTATGTAAATTTCTGACTTGAACTTTATACACACACACACATGCAGGGGTAAACGTGAACAGAGTTAATGCAAATTACAACAGCCAAAGGCCAAATATGCTTTCATGTATTACCTGTCTCAGTGATTACAGATTTAATAACAGAGAACAATGATTATAGAAGCATTTATGATTGACAATATGAACAACTGCTGTTTATTGCAACCATTCTTTTTTCTGGGATCAATATCTTGCACTGGCTTAATGTAGAATGTAGTACTTTGTGGAGTAGTTAGGTGTTTTATTACTATCATTGGAAATGATAGCAGAGTAACAATTCCACTCTAATTGGTCCCCCCCCATGTGTTGTACATTTTATCTTGAAAAAATTCACCTGATGTTTACATCCTCTCTTATTTGATCTTAGGGACAATAATAATAATGATGATTGTATTTAAATAAATTCTTCTTGGAATGTAACATGATCCATGCTGACAACTTGGCTAATAGGGAGGAAGATAAAAATGAAGCAGGCTCAGTTATCAATTTTCTTGACTAACATGAGTACCTAAATCCTCGTGTCATTCCTTACAAAGCTACTGCCTTGATTTTATGGCTAAGGGATGGCCTTCTCTTGTGTGTCCTATATTTGTCATATATTCAAGATGTCTGGGATTTCCTGCCTCTCCCTAGACCTTTTATTACATTGATTTTCCCCCAGATGGAAGGGCATATGCTCACACAACTGTTTCCTTATTACCTTGTACCTGCTTACATATAGTTGGAACATGAAGCTTATGGTGATTATTATTAGCACCATATAATGGATGCATTTGTAAGTCATTAATTACAACTCATAACCCCGAGCACTCTCTTAGTCTCATGTCTTGCTATGCAGAAGTGCAAAAGGACAGTATTTGTGTCTCTTTCCAGGTCTTTGCGAGTATAAAGGTTGATGACTTAATTATACTTTCTGTACTGGTATTTTACTCAAGTCTTTCATTAAGCATTTTAACTAGGCTCTGTTATGTCTTTTATTTAAGTGGCCAGAAGAATGTGAAATACCCACATAACTAGAGTAAAAGATGTAATAATTAAGCTCATTAAGCGCTGATGAACCTTTCTTCACATTCTTGAAAACCACTAACACTCTGAACTAAATGAATTTCAACAGCAGCGAACAGAAAAAGCACCAGACTCTGAGATCTCACAAACCAGAGAACATGATACAGCCATTATCCAACTGCATTCACATTGATTGTATCCACTTGAAATATTGTATTTTTAGTTTTATTCGCAGGTTTTACCCTGCAGGTGCTTAAAACTCTACATATTAAATCAAAGATGCTGTTTTAAAAAGTAATGTAGCATTTAATTGTTGCTCTGATTTTATTTTAGACACCTTAAAGAGAAAATTTTGCAGAGCTACCAGTCATTTAGCAATATGAGAACATTGTTCAGGCCACACTTTAGACTTTATTTTTAATAGCCATTAAAATATCGCTCTTCCAGAAGCAGATTCTGATATGAAACTGCAGCACTGAAGATCGACATGTTGTCTCTTTCATTTGGAAACTTCCTCTCTGACTGTAGTAATGGTTTGTTGTTCCACATTGTTTTCCGGACTGTCTTTAGAGATGTCTATGTAACCAGACCCAAGTACTCTTCCTCTGAAAGTATGGATGAATTTTAGATGCTGACATGCTTGGTGTCTTATAGAAGGCATTTATATGTAGTTAAATTATAGAAGTAAATTTGATTGCATTATTTATTTGATTGAGTCTAATGCAGGGGATTCCATTATCGATTAAATATCTCAAATGTATGTGGAACAACTGATGGTCAGGAAAGGCTTTATTTATTATTATTATTATTTTTTTTAAACAATCAAGATTTCTAAAGCTAACAGTATGCTCCTAAAATGTATTGTGGCTGTAATTGTTGTTTATGTTGAGTTTCCATCTGGTGCTGTTTATTTTTTTTTTTGCTTGAACAACTCTTTAGAGCAAAGGGGAGGGAGCAAGCTGACCTGAGAACCCAGATTAACAAGCATTTACTCTACAGTCACTGCAACTGGCCCTCTTTCCCCCATTCATCAAAAATTTGAATCTAATACTAAAAGTCAGGCTCCTCATGATCCTGATTAATCTCTAGGGTGTACAGATGGATGTACTCTGTGCTTCAAGCTATACTGTTTTTCAACTGTAATATAAAAACCTCTTTGACCAGATTGAAATGGATTTGAATTGGATGGCACTGTCGCAGGCTGTTCACTATTATGTTTACAACTTTGGATGTATATTATCTTGATCAGGGTTTATTTTCTATGTAATGTCACTAAAAGAGTGATTATGTGTGAGATATTTAATCCAACTGTTCCTAGCTTAAGCCATTATACTTTAATTTCATAGGTTTAACATTACATAGCATGATATGTATGTTTTTGATTTTTGATTTTTATTTATCTGCGAATTTGTGTGGCATTTCATTACTGTGATGGAGTCTAAAGTATCCGTTGTTTGATTTGGGGATTATTTCACATGTATTTACACAGTGGCCTATTACATGGAGATAGCTTGTGGGGTCAGTCGTGTTATTTGTGGTTGTATAATCAATTGAAAGGGTTAATCAAATTTCAGAAGTGTATACATTGGCTCTTTTCTGTTTCTGTAGTTGCATTTTTATTTAAAGATGTGCCTGTGGAATAATGGCTTTGGCATTTGGAATCCAACATTTTATTCACTGATTGAATATCTTTAGCACTTTCCAAACTGAGCTTAGAATGTGTGAGAGATTACTCTAAACTTCTGTAATGTAAAAGCATTTTTATAATATATGAGTGGCTATTGTTAGAATATCAAATAAAACCACACCAAACACCTGACTAAGCAATACATATTTGCCCTTTCCTGATATTTACTACAAAATAAACATTTCAATGACTGAAATACTGCTTTATTTGGTCTATTTATGCTTATTGATAAAATAGGATCCAGTTGCAAAATTTACTCCTGGAAAAGTCAATGACTACGTTTACATGGACAGCAGTAATCTAATTATTGACCTTACTCTGAGTAAGATAATAATGTGATTAAGGTGTTTACATGAGTCGCTTTTAAAATACTCCTGTCATGTTCCCATTTTACATGTTATAGTACATAATTAGATTAACAGCCCGCGTCATTATGTCACCGCACCACGCCGTCCGACGTCACTCTAGAATTTCACGTATCAACATACAGTTCGTCTTCGTTATGGTACCGTATACTGTTTTGGGTGGTTTTTTAAAATTTTTTTACGAACACTTTAAGTGCAGTTAATTATTTGTCATGCTATACGTGCTAATAGACAACTGCTTGAAGCCGTGGGCTGTGTCTCAAACCGTGTACTTACCGTCTATATAGTAGCCGAGATGCATGTATTTTTCCCCACTACAGGCCAATAGTAGGCAAGTATGCGATTTGGGATGCAGCCGAACTCTCTTGCTCGCCGTAAAACGTAAAACTGCCGTGTGTGATCGTGTCCTGTCGCAAAATGCGGTGAAAACTCTCACACGACGTTCATAATGTGATTAAGATGTATACATGTCTGTAATACATGTCCATAATGCGACTAAAACAGGAGTACTCCACCTGTCTTAATTCGATTAGAGCTTAATTCAAGTATGACCTTAATTAGATTAAGGTAAGTAAAAATTGCTGTTTACATGGTAGTTTCTTAATCAAAGTATGGTCTTAATCGGGTTAAGAGTGGATTATTGTTGTCCATGTAAACACAGCTACTGATCGCTGCTGTGGAGGAAGAACAGTTTGAAAAATTAATCAGATGACAGTTGTACAATATCAGTTTCTCATGATATCAAAATACCTACTTGCAACAAAACAGGATGTAGGAATGCACTGATCTGATACCGAGTACCATTTTTGGGGACAATATTGGCCTGAAACACTGGATTATGGGCATTAGTGCAGCAGGAGCGTTGATGCTTCAACACTCCAGGGTCCTCAGTTTGATCTTGACCTTGAGTTATGTGGAATTTTACATTCTCCCTGTGTCTTTCTTCTGGGTTCTCCAGCTTCCTTTCACTTAGCAAAAACATGCTAGTAGGTGGATTGGCTATTAAATTCATTAAATGATTCTAAATTCCTTTACAATTCTTTACTTGGTAAAATTTAGACTATTTTAAGGCTGTCCTAAGTTGTTTAAACGTGGTAGGTTTGTTCTAGGCAACTGTTCTTTGGAGATTTCTCTATGACAGTGTCAGTGTGTTATGCCTTTTTATCTCTCCTTATTAGGATGCAACATGTACCTGATCTGCCAAAGTAGCACTACCAAAAACATTTCTAATAAGAGATCTAAACCATTTAGCAAGCCTTTAAACTCTATCTCGAAGCTGGTTGAACTCTCTCACTGTAAGCACTTGGTTGAAAATCTGATTTTCAACTTGGCATTTGTTAAACACAAGGGTCTTTGTTTGGTCTTTATAAAGCAACATTGTTTATTCTGATTGTACTGCTGTTGTTCATTGTGTTTTTATGCAGATATTTCCACACTGTTTTAGTAAAGTGCTTTGTCACACCTCACACACTGACTGACTGAGCTTGACCAACAACACTGTTTGTGAAATGAAACTGTTTTGTGATTCATTCTTGTAGTGGAGCTTGTCACTAATGGTCAAAAGCACTTATTCATGGAAGAAGATTAGGTTATGCAGACTCCTATTTTTGCTATTCAAATAAACAGTTTTGAATAGAAATTAAACTTAAGTAACTTATGTTAGCTAGTGTGCTAACGGGGTAACCATAATTTTTATAAATAGTACTTACGCACTGTCTCAAATCACATCCTTCCCCCCAGTTAGTACAAGTAATAGTGTTCAAAGTAGAAAATTTGACAAGATGCAGTGTACTAATATTTCTTGGGTGATGTACTATAACCACAGAAAAATATAGTGTGGAGCAAAAAAGTGTCCTGGCGTAAAAATCCCTCACTGTATACATGTTTGTGCATGTGTATACCTGTACTCAACTCTGACCTACTTGAGTACACGCAGTCAGCAGAAGGAGCCAGTATAACTGGGTAGGGCTGCACAATTAATCGAATATCGATCTTGATTACGATTTTGACTGCCCACGATTACATGTACATGATTGACTGTGATATTCAGAGGAAGTTCATCCTCTGTTCATAGAAAACTCTGCTGCATACCAAATCAAGCGCTTCCTAAACTTACAGCCAATCACCATAGAGTGGCACAGGGATGATGTCATTTTGTATGCCAAAACCCGGAATAAGAGTAAGAGTTAGCAAATCATGACACTAACATTTTGCTAAATGGGACTATAGAGGTTGTCTGGGACATTAAATGTGATCACACTGAACAGAAAAAGTATTTGCAGATAAATTGGTTCAGGTATGCTGTGCACAATTCCCCAAAAAAACGTGGCTGAAGGTTCATCCACAGAGTAAATCCGTATTATGGAAAATGTTTTTAAATCAATTTTGGAAAAGTTGTCGGAAGCTTGGTGGTGGTGACGTCGAAGGCGAGCGACCGTAGTTCGTTTATAGCATCCGGTTAGCTGTTTATTTCTGTCGATTGTATTTAGGTTTCAAACTCCATAAAAGTTGTGTTCATTTGTGAACGTTATCTTGATGGACAAAACGTGTTAGTATTGTAAACTTTTGTCGATCACAGAGCTTATTTCTTGCGATAATCCAAAAGCCTATGGGAAAATCCTGTTGGATTTTTGTTGAGGGAACCAGTGTGATGCTAACTTCCGGATTCCGGTACAAAATGATGTCATCCCTGAACCTCTCTATTCTATTAGGTGATGTGGCTGCGTCTCTCCTCTTGTAAACACTGTTATTGCCTTTTCTGCATAGGCCTGAATTGTTTCATTTGGTTGCATATTGTTATATTTGATTGCATATTTTCATTTTTTTACTTATCCTATATTTTGGGTACAATTTTATTTATAATTTGCTTCTACGAGATGATGCACATTAAGGACCAGTCTAATTTGATGCAAAGATTTGTACATTAACAGGAATGTAGCACAACATGGAGGTGCAGTGGTCTGTTTATTTAAATGTGAAAGTGCAGTAAAAATGTTGTCCCTAAAATCAATGAATAATCATGATCTCAATATTGATAAAAATAATTCTGATTATCACTTTTGCCATAATCGTGCAGCCCTATAACTGGGTGAACACGTAACTGGGGCACAATGACTTAGTCATTAGTACGTTTGTCGGGGGTTTGATTCTCACCTTCGTCCTGCCTGCATGAAGTTTGCATGCTCTCCCCGTGCTTTGGTGGCCTCCTCAGGGTACCCAGGTTTCCTCCTCAAGTCCAAAGACATCCACTGTATGTGTCCCCTGTACCCGAGTCCCCTGGGACAGGCTCCTGGCTGGAAGGATGGTTACTCAACGGTTAAAGCTTTGGGTTGTGAATTCAAATCCCAGCTACCTTAGGTTTTTGAGCAACTCTCATCCTCCAACTGCTCGATTTTATTCTCTCGTTTTGGCTTAATATTTATCCAAATGAATATGCCATAAAATCCATCTGATGGCTACGTAGATTCTGCAGTATCCTAAAACATAAATGTACTAACAAAGCCTATATAACTAGGCATCTGTCACACTGATCATACACAGTTTGGATGTGAACGTGTTGGTAAGTCTAAAAAAATCCCTTAAATTTGATTTAGAATTTCGAACGTTAAGGTAAGAAGAATATTCGTTTCTGTAATATTTGGCAACCCTGCGTCAGCACTGTTCCAGTGGAGGAGTATAGAGAAGCGCTGCCGAGGTGAAACACTGAACTTGAGAGGAAAATGGCAGTGTTTTGTAGATCAGCCGCTTCAATTCTGAAACCAGTCAACTTATTGCCGTCTGCACTTGCAGCTGTTCGGCAATGCAGCTCAGGTAAAAATAATAATAAAAAAACCGAGCTGAATTGCACTTGCTCCTTGTTCAATGTCACACTGACCAGCCTGAGCGTCCTGCTGTACAGCAACTAGTGCGGGAGGTAGCTAAACATGCTAACAGCACGTAGCTTTGTGTCTATGTAACGTTAGTATACAACTTTATAATCGCAGTTCACCTCATTGTCAACGTATTGTTGGCGTTTCGCGTCTTTGCTTCTGTGTAGTGCAGAATTTTCTTACTATCGAGGATAGTTTATAACGGCTAAAGTTTGACGTGGGTTAGCTGGCTAATGTCACTCAGCTAACCAACCTTTTAGTATTGAGGCAAATGATATCTGACTAGCTTAGTCTTTAGTTAGCAAGTGGGGACCTGCTCTTGACAGGCACAAGGGAAGGATAAAGACCTAGTTGCTAATTTATTAGCGACACCTCCCAGTCTAATGAGCACACATTACAGTTGTTCTATGGAATCAGAGGCAGTGTGGCCAGCTCTTTGCATGGGAACGTAGGTAATGCATGCTCTAGAAGTCGCCAGGTGACGTCACATGTTTGCATATTCATCGCCATACTCATTTGCGTAGCAAAGTCAGTACGTTTACATGGACAACAATAATACAATATTAAGACGATTAAGACAATAGTCTGATTAAGAAACTACCGTGTAAACAGCAATTTTTAATTACCTTAATCCGTTTAAGGTCATACTCGAAGTAAACACAAATTGAATTGTGGAGTACTCCTGTTTTAGTCGCATTATTGACGTGTAAATATTTTAATCACACTATTAACATTGTGTGGGAGTTTTCACCGCATTTTGCGACAAGACACGACTACAAGGCAGTGCTCAACCGTTTTACGGCAAACAAGAGAGCACGGCTGCGTCCAAAACCGCATACTTACCTGCTATATAGTAGGTGAAATACATCTCGGCTACTATATAGTAGGTAAGTACACGGTTTGGGACGCAGACCACGGCTTCAAGCAGTCGTCTATTTGCAGGTACAGCATGACAAATAACTAACTGCACTTGAAGCGTACGTAAAAATTTAAAATAAAAACACCCAAAACTTTATACGGTATAGTCACTGACTACGTTTACATGGACAGCAGTCTAATTACTGACCTTATTCTGAATAAGATAATACTGTGATTAAGGCATTTACATGAGTTGCTTTTAAAATATTCCTTACATGTTCCCGTTTTACATGTTATAGAACATAGATAGATTAACGGCACACGTCATTACGTCACACTGTCCGACGTTCCCTCCAGAATTTCACGTATTAACATACAGGACATGGGAAATAAACATGAAGGAAATATTTTATGGATTAAATAACTCGCCTTTATTACTTGTAAATATACCCAATGTTTTAAAACAGTGGGACGAACCAGTGGTGATGAGTAATTGGGTATTAGGAAACCATGGTGATCAGTGATTGGTTGGTGGGACACAGTGGTGATCAATGATTGGTCGTTGGGAACAAAACTTGCATAAGCACAACTCAGTCAGGCTTTACACACTACAACCCCTGGCAAAAATTATGGAATCACCAGTCTTAGAGGGTTCTCACTTGACTTTTTTTTTACTTCATAGCAAATAAATAAATCACAGATATGACAAAACAATTTTTGTTTAATAGCTGAACATTCTGGCTTAATGAAACATACCTCAAACAAATTAAATTGTTTTAATGAATGGCATATTTTTTCCAGATAAAGTAGAGGAAAAAATTATGGAATCATCAACAAAAATGATTCCATAATCTCCTCCTCTGGCTTTTATGAAAGCCTGACGTCTTTGAGGCATGGACTTCACTAATGAAAAACAATATTATCCATAAAGTTAGTTCCACCTTTCTCAAATAGCGGTTGACAGATCAGCTTTGCAGGATGGAGCCTTGTCATGGACCAGGTTTTTTAATTTCTCCTATAAATTTTCAATCAGATTGAGAGCCGGACTGTATGCTGGCCGTGTCATTGAGTTTATATGCCGTTCCTGAAGAAAAACTTTAACACTCTTTGCTCTGTGGTAAGATGCATTATCATCCTGAAAAAGGACTTTATCACCAAAGCTATTTTCTATCGAGAGAATGAGAAAAGTGCTGGTTTTCATTTGGCTTTTCTAATAATCCCATTTCATTCAGCCGATTTCTTACAGCTGTGTCACAAACGTTGACTCCTGTTTCCGCCCATTTGTTTTGTTGTGCATATTTTCCAGGCATATTGCATTGAGTTTTCTGTCCTGACATTTGCTGTCTTCCTTGGTATACTTGTATGTGTTCCTTTTATAACCTTCCCATTTTGTGTATACCTGCACCAAATTTTAGACACAGCTGACTGGGAACAACCAACATCTTTTGCCCCACTCCATGTTGGATTTCCTTCTTAAGGAATTTTATAATCCTTTGTTTCATTTGACAGCTCTCTTGTTGGGGCCATGTTTCTTTTCAAAAAGTCCAAGGTTAAGGTCTGTAAACCCTCTCTTTTAAGTGCATACTAATTTGCATTTATAGACTTATTTGTCATTGACTTATTTGTCATTGAAATACAAATTACAAGGTGATTTCATAATTTTTACCTCTACTTAATCTGGGGAAAAAAACATGCCATTAATTAAAATAATTTCATTTAACTTGTTTGAGACATGTTTCACAAAGCCAGAATGTTAAGTTATTAAACAATTTTTTTTTTAATGTTGCTGTAATGTGTTAAAGCTGTAATGTGAGCTGGAGAGGCTTATTGGAGTGCAGAATAGTCGTAAACTTCTACTTCAAAAGTTGATAGATTTGTTGCTAGGCCTTTTTATTGCTTTTTAATTTTGCAAAATGCTATTCCAGGGGATTTCCAGGCTGTCAGTGATGTTTGATACAGTGGTGGAAATCACAACGCACTTTTTATCAAAGTTGTTATTATATTTTTTTATTGAGTTACTACCTGTTTGACTGGTCACTTGATATGAATGTGTTTAATCCAAACGCAATAACTCAAACATAATACAGGCCTATAAATAATGTCAGCCTTCACTTAATATGTTATATGAGTGGAAAGTTCAGGAATAGAAGGCTGTATGGTGCTAATAAATGGAACAAATATTACTGTAGTTTCTGTGCATCTTTTCCCTGTGTCTGCATGGGTTTCCTTTTGGTTCTCTAGTTTCCTTCTACATCCCAAAAACATACTGGTAGGTGGATTGGCTGCTCTACATTGCCGCTACATTGTGCTCCAGGGTGTATTCCTGCTTCATGTTTGGTGCTCCTGTGTTCGGTCCCGCAGCCACCACAACCAAGACCGGGATAAAGTGGTTACTGAATATGAAACGAATGAACAATATTTAAATAATGTTCATAAAATAAGTCTGTACTGAGGGGGTTTGTGAATTGTATATTACAGTTAAACGGGTCCCTGTTTATATCCTGGAACACTGGACTAGAAGATATGGTAGATGTGTCTAGCAAACTGACCACTGGATTTTGGATACAACATGTTCATTACAGCTTCCAGAGGCTATATTGATTTTTTTTTTTAACTAAATACAAAATGGAGTTTTGGAAGTTTGCGTCCATCTGTGAATATTTTTTGGTGCATTTTTACGCTGTCATGAAGTCTTTTATTTTAGTTTGCTGTACTTTGAGCATGATCTTATCCTTTTGTACATTTCCAATGTAAAAATCTGCCCCTTTTCTTAAATGAAAATTTTGAGAAGTATAGTTAGTAGGCCTGTCACTTTTGTGGTGTACAAGACACTCAACTATCAATTATGTTTTGGTAGAAAAAAGAGGACTCTTCAAGGAAGCAACTAATTAGTTTAAATAAATAAACATAAAGTCTCCAGGATGGAAGGCTTTCTCAGCACATTAATCAGAAATGAAATTAATCTGTCTTTTTTTTTTTTTTTTTTTCTTTTTTTTTTAAAGGTGGACAGTTCCAGTATATATTGGTTGACAAAAAAGGTGAAAAGAAAAATGTTGGTTTCATACAGTTAAACAGGCCCAAGGCCTTGAATGCTCTCTGCGATGGCCTAATGCTTGAAGTGGGTAAGGCCTTGGACACCTTTGAACAGGACACTGAGGTTGGTGCAATAGTCATCACAGGCAGTGAAAGAGCTTTTGCAGGTATGCAACATGAGATTTGATCTAATAGTATCAGAGTGTTTTTGTTGATTATAACAGTCATAGGCTGTCTAGATCGCAATCAAATGTTGTTTTTGTTTAGCGGGTGCTGACATCAAAGAGATGCAGAACAGAACTTTTCAGGAGTGCTTTGGTGGCAACTTTTTGGCACACTGGAACAAAGTATCAACGGTTAAAAAGCCAGTTATAGCTGCTGTAAATGGATTTGCTGTGAGTAAAGAAATATTTTCAACTGTATATTTCCTTTCATCTTGTAGAATATTTTTAGTAAAGCTAAAATCTTAACCATTGAACCAGTCATCTCCTTGTAGCTTGGAGGAGGTTGCGAGTTGGCCATGATGTGTGACATAATCTATGCTGGAGAAAAAGCACAGTTTGGACAGCCTGAAATCTTATTAGGAACCATTCCAGGTAAACCGAGTGAAGTATATCTTGGTCTACAAAACCTCAGTTGTGATGGTACAACCATGGTTGTGAATAAGTGATAGTGTAAATGGATTTTTTCTATTAATATGTTTGTATACAGGTGCTGGTGGTACTCAGAGGCTCACTCGGGCGGTGGGAAAGTCTTTGGCCATGGAGATGGTCCTTACAGGAGACCGGATCTCAGCACAGGAGGCCAAACAATCTGGTGTGTGCTTATTATATATTTATTGTTATTAAAGCATATAATGTATGTATAAAGCATAAAATGTAATGGTATAAAAATTTCATATCACGATTATCGTGACCAAAACTATCACGGTTATCAGTATTATCACGGTATTGTTAAAAATGTGCTGAAAATGTACAAAAAGTACTGATGCACACACTGAAATCATTTAAACAGGCTTTATATTTGAAAATCAACAAACAACAAATAAAATCAGCAGCATGAACATTATAACACTAACATTAAAGTTGGCACTATGTAGTCATGAGAGGTAAAAGTTTCCCCAGTGCAGGTTTTAATGAACACAACCCTAATTGTGCATATAAAAACAAGTAAAGCAAAGTGCATGTACAACTATACAACATAATAGTACAAAATAATACAACCATATGTAAACAAATCATGTAATATGTAATTGTTGACACTTTTTCTTCACGGAAGCTTGCGTTTATTACAAATGAGATAAGAAATTGTTTCAACCCAATTCAATATTTTGTGTCAAACTATTTATTTTTCCTCATACTTTTCTCGAACTATGTATTGAGCTAAAAGTTCACTTACCTGGCATTCATTATAAAGTGATGGATGGTTGTCACAAAGATGACTCACCAGATTTGACGTGTTGCTCCCTTTCGCAGTGACTTTCTTCTGGCAAGCTCTGTAGACAGGGTTCCAATCTTCTAATAAGTTTCCCTCAAAATCCAAAATATGGCCACACTTCAGAGTTGGTCCTTTTGGAAGATTGGAAAATCTCCCGAGCGCTTTCACTGCTTTCCGCCATGTTTTCACAGTCAAAAAACAACCATGCTGCGACTGCGTCAGACTCATGCTGGGTGTGTGTGGACAGCATTTACTGCGAGTTTTACAAATCTTGATAATCACACACAGTTTTAAGGATAATTAAATGTGACATTATAGGTGATACTAACCGTTGGGGAATTTTATCGTAGTTTATCATGAAATCAGTAACCGTTTCATCCCTAATAGCATATGCATATTGTTTGTAGTATGCTGTTGTTTTCAGCCTAAACATAATTGTAAGAGGCAAGCATTGTTTCTCCAAACTGAATAAGTAAGTAACCAATACATGTTGCATTTCAGTAATATCATGTTACCTCTGCAGGTCTTGTAAGCAAAGTGTTTCCTGTGGACCAGCTGGTATCTGAAGCAGTCCGATGTGGGGAGAAAATTGCAAGTAATTCTAAGCTGGTGTCAGCCATGGCAAAGGAAGCTGTCAATGCAGGTGAATGTGATATTTATTATTTTCCCTAATAATTCAAAAGTATGGTGTGATATCTTCCTTTATCAAACCTTGTTAGAAAAAGCATTCGATATACACTGGTTTGATCTTAACTTTTAAAATATTGCTATTGGTTCCCTTGCCTTTGTAGCTGATTGCATGTTGCCTTATCTAAGGCATCTGGCTTTTAGATGGATCATATTCTGTGTGTTCTTGGACATTCTTGACATTTTTATCTAAAATATATGGTTTACTTTCAGCTTTTGAACTGACCCTGAATGAAGGTACACGGTTTGAGAAGAGATTATTCCATGCTACCTTTGCTACAGTAAGTTGTAGGATAATACAAATTAAAGAGAATGCAAATTAAAGTTAAAACAAGTTGTAAGAGAAAATCTGATGATTGGACTTCTTGTTTCTTTAACAGGAGGACAGAAAAGAGGGCATGAGTGCATTTGTTGAGAAGAGGAAAGCTGATTTCCAGGACAAGTAAAGGATCAGATCAGTGCTGTTACTGAAAGACTGTGCTATAGGTATCAAACCTACAGAACATCTGTGGTTTGAAAGAAGCACCAGAAACTGAAATCAATAGTACAATACTCTGACATTTGCCTTTCTCTCCAGCAAAACATTTGATAATTTGAGCGAAGCTGTTTGGTTACTGTTATTGAATAAACTATCAGATGACATTACAGATCCTCAACAGGTCGCTGTTTGTACTGCATTTAAGGTTTAATAAATGTTTAGACAGAAATTTGAGGTGAAGAATAAATTTAAAAAATCTTGACAGGAAGAAACTGTTATTAGTCTGTACTAGAATAATAAAACGACACCAAGAGACTAAAACCCCCCAGTAAAATGGCTTGGGAATGTGGGTCAGGGTGTACTTACATTTTTTACACACTAGGTGGTGATGGCACTATACAGGTTTGTAGGGGTACAGCATTAAATGTTTCGCTTCAGAAGTCTGGTTGACGAAGACGGACTATACCACTGAAGTTTGGCAGATAGTACATATTAGGAAGAACATCAATTCCGAGCTTGTTCAGTCACCACATTTCATCCCCTTCTAAATATATTCTGAGTTTTAAGCTTTTGGGTTTAAGTCATTTCATGTGTGGTGTAGTTCAGGATCTGCGGGTTTCTCTTGTTACAATAGGGAATATTATTCTGAAAGCTGGTGTTATGTAGAAAAATTTAATAATAACGAGAACTCCATATAGTAGTACATAGATTTTTTTCACTGCTATTTTCCGGCATATAAACAGATAAAATTCTGCTTATAAACTGATAGGAATGGTTCAAAATGTCACAGCTCATGCGCAAAAAGCGTCCGTCAGTTTGTTTACTTATTATTACTTTTTTTTAAATAAAATATTTTTTACTTCTGGTCAATTTGACATTTAAAAAAATGTTCAATTGAAAACAAAACTGGAATAACTACTTAATTTAAGAACCAAACAATAATTGATCATATTGTAAATAATTCAACGCACATAGCCTACTAGTCGCAGACATTTCACGCTACGAATTTTGTACCTTCGTTTGCAATTATTCATGGAAGTTTCTTTCTTTCTTTCTTTTTTATAAATAGAATTAAATTTTTCATTCAGGCTTCACTATAAATGAATTCAAAGTCAATTACAAAGCTGCATCATTACCTACAGGAATCAGAGTACACACCATTTTTACGCGTGGGTATCTTTAGGTACTTGCATTTTTAATAGCGTTTTTGTTGAACTGTTTTCACATCCAACGTGTGGTGCACAAAGGAGCACGGCAAATTTAATTATGAAACGACCCTTTTATTTCCTCTAGCCTATATCAGACCGCTTTCTCACTCTTAGGATCTCAGGGTTTTCTTCACACGGTGACTTCTCATATACTCTCAAAAGTCCATAGCCTAATTGATTTTAATTTTCATTCAATATTCCCCTCGAGTCGACTTTCTTCTTTGCCCCTGGAACAAAACTTTTGAAAGAGAGAGAAAAAAATACTTTCTTCACATCGAAACGGCACAAAGGTCTCCAAAAAAGCGAGCAAAGCAGCAGTTGCGCTTTGAAGTCTGTCCCCTGCTAACGAAAGGTCAAAATAATAAATGTAGACCCAATTGAGGCGCTCTGCCCAGACAAAAGAGGCAAAACGTTACATTTTGGCAGAGGCAAACCCCTCATAGCGTGATAAACTCATTAAAAAAAGCAGAACCAAAGAGTTAGCAGCGTGGTGCCGCGCTTAAAGAAAAGAGCTTTCAAACTGATCAGACGCTCTTGGCTCCGGATGGTTTCTCCTCCTCACATCAGTCTCTCTCTTCACTTCGCCTCCGCACTGCCATCACACTGAAGGGAAAACCTCGGAACAAATGCGTTTGTTTTGTTGTTTAAATATCCCATATTCGTTCAGTGATTTGCGCTCTGTAAAAAAAAAAAAAGAAGAAGAAGAAGAAGAAAGATTTACAACGAGTTTTTCCTGACTTTTTCATTTTCGCTAAAAATCAGATTACAGAACAGGTTGTTTTTTTTTTAATTGCATAACTCCATGGATATTTAATATGGCCACGCTAGGGTTTCACATCAAAATATACAAATGCCAAATTAAGCTGAAATAAAACATGATTACTACGTGATTAAAATGATCATTTTTGGGAGTGAATTGCCTACTAAGGTATATGTGTATTAAGCTGGAGGAAATCTGACATGTATCCTGTAGCCTGCATGTATGCACAGAGGAACCATCTCATGCTTATAAACTGGTTAACATTTATAAGGAAATAGTCCACTTAATGCTATAAATAATTAAGTAACGGTACGTTCTACATTGCCTATTTATCCTGCCTATTGATTTAATAGGCTAATATTATTAACTAATCTTGATTATCATCTCAAATTATTGTATCATTCTTTAAAAGAGTAATGTAGGCTAAATAAGGCATTTTAGGCAGATGTGTGTAACCAACAGTTTTTTTTGAAACTGTCTATACTACTGGGGCTATGAAATAAACTATAAATACCTACATACTGTTAAAGTCAATATAAGCTGTATTATGCTGTATTGTGCTTTTTAGAGGTGTCCGACTCCAGTGTTCATAGATTTTTTTTTTCAAGTTTAACACATGGAGCCCTTGGTAATCAGTTATTTGGTAGAATTCAAAACTATGCAATTTAAAGGATTCTACACTACAGTACAGTCTACGTCCCAAACCGCACACTGCTCTTCTACGCCTAGTTTTTTTTTTTTTTTTTGGACGAAGCCACTTAGACAGCAGCGCAGCGCGTGCCTTGAACGCGCGCTCGTTCTCGGACCAATAGGATGACATTATATGATCACGTGGCATCTTCTTTCACTTTCCTGCAAGTCTGCTGTCACCTGCGGTGAAAATGGTTGTGCTGAAAGGAATACCGTCACTACTTACACCGGAATTGTTGTATGCCCTGGCCAAAATGGGGCATGGAGACGAACTGGGTAAGCGCCATATAACCGCAACTATTAGGTTACCTAAGTATAGAAATGCGGCAGCAGCGTGTTCAGGCTAATGTAGGCTGCACAGGCCAGTGCTTTCTCTCTTTTGCGACCTTTAAATGGGGTCGTGTTCACCGTGTTTGCTAGAATAAGTTATATGAACGGTCCCCTCTTCTGACACCTGCTCCCTCGGAAGTCGAAACATTTTAGTGAGTCGTGACGTAACGTCGACGTTTCTCAATATGGCGGAAGTTTGGCCAGCAGAAGTGCTAAGTGTAAGTCTAGTCATACAGAATCTTTCCTTCACAATTTCCCCCACACATCTAAGAGAACGTTGTTATAACAGGCTTCCATATTGCTTCCATTGTTATTATACCCATCACTTCTCAGAATAAAAGAGCTGCATGCTATTAGCTCTTAACTCTTGTTAGCTCGCCATTCACTTTAATAGGAACACCTGTACACCTGCATATTCATGCAGTTGTCTAATCAGCCAATCAAGTGGCAGCAGCACAATATGTGAGATCATGCAGATAGCCTACTGGTCAAGAGGGTCATTTAATGTTAATGATAATAATGATAGAGTCTTTATTGGTCAGCTATACATTACAGCATAGTGAAATTATTTTCTTCACATACCCCAGCATGTTAGGAAGTTGGGGTTCACATCCAACATCAGAATAGGGAAACGGTGTGATCTCTGTAACCATGGCATGGTTATTGGTGCCTGATGGGCTGGTCTGAGTATTTTAGAAACTGCTGATCTCTTGGGATTTTCACACCCAACAGGCGCAACAGATTTTACTCAGAATGATGCAAAAAACAAAAACATTCTGTGTGTCTGCAGGCTGAAACAGGTTGATGAGAGAGATCAGAGGAGAATGAGCAGACTGGACTGAGCTGACAGGAAGTCTATAGTAACTCAATTAAGCATTCTTTACAACAGTGGTGAGCAGAAAAGCAGCTCAGAATGCACATCAAAGCTTGAGGTGGATGGGCTACAACAGTAGAAGAACACATCAGGTTCAACTCCTTTCAGCCAAGAATGAGAATCTGAGGCTATCATGGGCTCACAGAAACTGGACAGTTGAAGACTGGAAAAAGACACCAGGTGATTAAAAAAAATATATTCATCTGCCCAGTTTCAATGAGACTGTGCCCACAATCGCCTCAGATTCCTGTTCTTAGCTGACCGGAGTGGAACCCAATGTGGTCTTCAGCTCTTGTAGCCCATTCACTTCAAGGTTTGATGTTTTGTGCATGCTGAAATGCTTTTCTGCTCACTATGGTTGAAAGGAGTCATTATATGAGTTACTATATCCTTCTTGGCAGTTCTAACCAATCTGGCCATTTTCCACCCACAGATCTGTCACTCAGTCAGTGTTTTTTAGTTTTTCTATTTTGTTTTTGTGTTGTTTTTTTCTTCTGAAATACTCAAACCAGCCCATCTGACAGCAAGAATCATGCCACAGTCACAGAGATCACACTTTTCCCCATTCTGATGTTTGATGTGAACTTTAACTGAAAATCTTGACTGCATAAATGAACAGGTGTATCTATTAAAGTGGACAGTGAATGTCCACATACACACACACACACATTCTTTTTTTTTTTTTTTTTACAAACTTTATTATAGATTTTTATTTTATGACTTCTACATTATTCCAGTCAGTACAAAAACATTTTAGATTTCCAAACATTAGTTTTCCAGCACAAAATTAAATGTTACAGAAAAATGTTTGTATGTCAGGAAAGAAACCAGCATATTAAGTGGTAAGAGACATTTTTCAGATAAAAAACATAATGAAGGCTGCTGGATTTTGTTGCAAAAATAAGAAGCAAGTGCCACAGTCAAAGTCTCCAGAAGAACCGTGTTTGGTTCAGGAAGATGCTCAATAAAAGTTACAGCTCATTTCATTATAAACCTGCACTAATTCTACCTGAGACTACTATTTTTCTTTCTTTTTTTTTTTTTTTTAAAGCAAAGGGTCATCACACCAAATATTGCCTTTGTTTCATTTATTACTCTTTACAGCTCTTTATAGTGTTTTTTTTAAATAGAGAAATATTTAATTTCATTATTTCTGAAGGAATCTTTGCTCTACAGCAAGTACACCCCATGGAAATTATTAGCTTTTTTGCCATATTTGGACAAGCAAACATTTGATAATTTTTGAAACAGTGCCTATTAATAAAGTTGATACACTCTATCAAATTACACATAACATTGACATTTTGTAGTAATTTTACAATTAAAATGAACAGAAACACAGATCAGTCATATGGAAAAAGTAAGTGCACCCCTACATGTAGCACACCTTCAAATCCATAAAATTGGAATCAGTAGACCCACTTACCTTGTTGGTTCACCTTGCAGGTGTGTAATTTGACAATTGTTATTTTTTTTATATGCACAATTTGTGTTAATTATCCTCTAATAAATTTTGTCACTGAGATGTTTGAAAGTTCCAGCAACACTGGTGCACCTGATACACTCATACCACTCATATCACTAACATGCAACTGCTGTGCTGAAATTGATTGATCCACTGCTCAAATAGCACCTGGCCAGTGGTGGTCCCTTAGTTTATCAGCCCCTCTAAATATATATATATATATATATATATATATATATATATATATATATATATATATATATATATATATATATATATATATTTAGAGGGGCTGATAAACTGCACGTGGCAATAGTGAGCAACTTGCACACCTAAAATGACTAATGAAAGTAGATTCAAGGCAGATGTACTTAAACATTTGTATTTACTGTTTGATTTGAGACATTACTATGTAACAAACATCTACATACTCAACTTAACCCATCATAACAGTATATGGTTTACAATGTCCCAGGATTGGGAAATGTAGAGAATTCTTTTTTCCCCTCTTTGTAGTTCTTGCAGATGCAAATTTTCCTGTCTCCTCTGTTTGTAAAAGTGGTCCCATGGAGATACGAGCTGATGGTAAGTATTCCTTCATGTTTTAAACAATAAAACATCATATTTACGTACATCTGCAGACAAGTCAAGTATTGGCTATGTTTTATCTTTTTAGGTCTGCGTATTCCAGAGCTATTGGAAGCAATATTGAAGCTCTTTCCTCTTGATTCCTATGTTGAATGTCCGGTGGGTAATGCGGTTTTATGTTGAATCCTTTTATACTGAAATTTAAATATTATTTTATATGGCAAACATATTTTTTATATCATCTCAGAACCCACATAATAGGTTAATCTGTATTCATCAAAATATTTTCATTCTATAAATAAAACTTTTTTAAAGCTAAATGAGGACTCATTGAGTAAATTCTTTTCTTTCAGGCAGCTGTAATGGATCTAGTAGAAAGTGACAGGCAGCGGGGTCTTGTAGTGCCAGTGTGGCCCTGCTACTCTGATCTTCTGAAACAAGCGGGATCAGATGTGGGTTGCTGTGATCTTCACTGTCTAGGACAGGATTCTCAGAAATTGTTAACAATCATATCTTACTAAGGATCAGTTAAATAATTTCCTTTACATTATTACAAAATTCTTGCTATTCATTACTTGAGAAGTGGACTGTGTTAATTTAGACAATGCAGTAATTCAGTTGGGGTGGCACAGCAGGTAGCGTTGCCACCTCACTGTCCTGAGATTGGATTACTGTCTGTGTAGAGTTTCACATGTTCTCCTCTTGGGCATGTGGGTTTTCTCTGGGTTCTCTGGTTTCTTGGGATCTCTGGTTTCTTCCCACATCACAAAAACATGCTGGTAGGTGGATTGTATACACTAAATTGTCCCTAGGTGTGTAAATGTGTGTGCATGGTGCCCTGAACAGGATAATATGGTTATGATTTAATATGATTAATGAATGAATAAATAATAGTTCACATATTAGATACAACATGGGTATAATAGTTTATGCTTGAATAATTATACAGAATTTATAGTTATTCTGAAAGTTGTATTTTATTTGTTTTTTTTTCCAGGGGAATTTTGATGCAATTGAAAGGTTTGCATTCTATGAGCGTGCTAAGAAGGCGTTTGCTGTTGTAGCAACAGGGTACAGTATAATTCTGAGCTGCCATGAATCTACAGGGTCATGTTTAATTCTACCTCGGTATAATAAATCTTTCTTATCTTTTCAACAGGGAGACTGCTCTGTATGGAAACATCATTATCAAGAAAGGAGTCATTCATCCTGAAGAGCTATGCTAAAGAATGCTGGAATATTCTTGAGCTTTTTTTAAAAACACTTCAACAAGTTGGAATTGGAGAACGGCCTAGGTATGCTAATTTACTTATTTTGTGATATATTCATTACTCTGTAGGAAATCTGCAGACTTTAAGGGCCTTCACACTGAGCATGATTAAGCGACATGAATGTTTGACGGGACGACGCTCTTGAAATGAAACAATAGAGCTGTATGGTGCTGTTCACACTGGGCGCAATCATTCGCGGTGCGACAAAGCGATACTTTTTTTATGTCCAGTGTGTGGATTTTTCTCTGTTGCTCCACGAAAAAACGGGCCGTCCAATTAGATTTGAGCTTTAGATCACGTGCATGGACACGCTGCTGTTGCACAAAAGGGTGAGATAGGTGGCGCTATAGCACAGACAGCTGTTTTGAAAACCAGTGTAAACAAAGAGGACGAGTATTCCAGAAGAGAGAAGAGAATGGATATTGCGTTCTTGCCAAGTTTCCATCCACTTTTTGCGCATTTCTGTTATCAACAAAGTGAATGTGTGTAAAAAAAAGTTTGTGATATTTGCTGTTTCCCACCTGTTTCCATCCAATTGGCCTTTTACCAATAAAATGGTGTGCATCAGTTACTTATGTATTAAAAAGTGCCATTTTCTCAATGTTACAGTTGGACTTTTTGTAGCAGAAAACAATACTCAGTATGTCATTTGTTATTTGTCTTTATATCCTTGTTGAAACATGTCAGTAATAAATATAATGGGATAGTAAGAACTGAACTGTCATGTCATTTATCAAAGTTTCACCATGATAAAAAAGTGGGCTGGTCTTGGGCATTAAACTCGGGTTTTGTCCCACTACTGTGTTATTGCATTATATTTCATATTAATATTATTCATACTAAAGCAGCTTGATGGTGCTGTTCAAAAAACCTACTTCTTAACAGTTTGTGTTGTATTGTGGTGTGGTGCTATGTGCCAACATTTACGCGATTCTTCTTCTTGGTGGTCAAAGACGATAGGCCGATCAGCCACCTAGTGTTCAGACGTAAAATGCATTCTCGGTCAGCGCCACCTATCGTGAATTGGCTGAAGGCAAACAATCGTTTTGCGTTTGGTGTGAAAGCGCCGTTTGTCTACAATTCGCTTCGCTTTATCGTGTCGCGCTCAGTGTGAAAGGGCCTTTACAGCTTGTAAGTTGGAATAAATGTTATGTCTTCGGCTTTGCTTTTGAGACATTGCAGAAACCACTGGCATGGTTCTAAAGGTATCTGCTGAATTGACAAAGACACAAAGCCTTAGTTTGCCAAACTAAGAGCCAGCGTTATTCAGACAGTTTGCCTTTTCCTTGTGATTTTTTGCAGAATTTCAAACCATCAGAAAAAACACCTACAATTAATGTTCCTTTTCTATATTTTATAAATAAATTTGAAATAAACCACATTAGTGTGCTTATAATAAGTTTACATTTATTAATTTGGCTGGTATTCCTATACAGAGCAATGCAGAATTGAGACAATCCAAGCAGCCTACAGCTGAGCAGTTGAGGTTTATGGGCCTTACGCAAGGTCCCACTGATGGATCTGGCAGTCCTGCCACTGAAACTCGCAATCTTCTGTACACTATCAGAGCTTTATCTGCTATGTGCAGATGGTCAGAATGAGATTTACATGGCTTTTTATTTTCATCAAGCTATTACAAATTTAATAAATTCATGCAATTTAACACATTCTGGAAATGATTTCATGATTTTAAGTGCATTATTCTTGTTTAGCTATGGAAGAGGTGATCACGGTCCTCTTCAGGCACCATATAAACCTTCTTGGGAAGATTTTCCATAATTGGAACCTGGAACACTTGGCCTGTAAAATCTCCATGATACAGGCCATCTTTGTCGTCCTCTGGGGTCATATACACACTTGTTTCACGTAGTTCCTTTATTTCAGCCTTGTCGGGCACTGGTATCTCAGGCTGGACCACTCTCTCTTTGAGGTCAGCATGATTCACTAGTCCCTGTATGTTATGGTAAACGTCATCGAGGTCCTTCTCAGCTTCTTGATAGAGCCGGCCTTGACCATAGTACTGAGGTTCAAGGTAGGCTTCATCCTGCTTGTTTCCAGCTGAGTGCTGAACGTCAGATGGAAGGTAGAGCTTGTCTTTGTCTTCTTCAGGCTTATTGTATTTCTGCTGGTGAAACTGCTTCATAGCTTTCCATATGGCCATGTGAGGATCAATGTCGATCTCTGTCAGATCCTGTTCCTCTACAGGTTCAACTTCCTTAAGTCCCAGCATGATCTTCTCATTAAAATCATGAGACCTGGTGTGGTAAAAAGAAGTCAGACTGATGGTATAGTGCTTCATCAAAGTCTAATGTCTAAAGTTTATTCTATATTTATTCTGTTATTTTAAGATGATGAGCAGAGGGAAAACACACATAACCTTGTATCTTGAACTGCTGTATGCTTTTCATCTCCCTGTATGAGAAGCAAATCATAGCAATGAATAATATTTCAGGGTAATAACAAGCTTAATACTGTTTGGGGGCTTGTTTTAACCACACTGAAAAAGTGTACAGATTTATGGTCCCGATTTTACTCATCAAACGAGGTCAGAGTGCAGAATTATCAATCTATTCTCTGATCCAGACCATTTCACTAAAACCAATCATTTTTTTGCATTAAATTTAGATATATTTCCAATATATTTTAAGAATAATATGTTTTAGATAAAAGCAAAGCTGTTTGATGATTGTTCAAATAATATAGCTTAGTTTTAGAACCAGTGGTTTACTCACACAGATGTAATCAATTATTTAGATGTAGGTCTTTAAAATTTGGCTGTAACATTGCGTTCTGTGGTTGCATACAGAACATCTTAATTATTTTGAAAGCTCAAGCTGAGGCTACCATGTAACTTCCTTGATATACCTTACTGGTGCTTGAAATGTGCAAACGAAAGAAAAAATCCATGCGATTGAAAGATATATCCATGCCTTGGAATATACTGCTTGTATAAAAGTTACATTCAATAAGATATAGTTTGTATTGGATAAAAAGTTTTGTATATGTTTCTATGTACAATACTAAATACTTAAGTGAAAATTTCGAAAGCAAAAAAAATACTGTAAATATACATACCCATGATTTATATGGGTTTGCTGTGGTGCTGTACAGCAGCACTGACAAGCAGAGCAGAACAGAGCACCTTCAATATGGGAAAAAGGGTGAGATTATTGGAATTGTTTTTTCTTTATACACAATAGGGCATAATTGCTATGATGTAAAAGAAAAGAGTTTATATGCACTTACCTGAACATTGTTGCTCCTGATGTCTTAATAGCACAATGAGAAAAGAAATAGGCTGCCAAATGACCATGGTGCATATCAGAATTGTCATAAAAAGAGTAAAGGTCATTAGTTAAGTAAGCATTTATAAGGACTTTGATCCTTAGAAGTACACAGTTGTATTATTAAATTTCCTTTTTCTTTTATACCTTACTATACAAAACACACACACACACACACACACACACACACCAAAAGTTCCTTTAAGTAAAGTTACTTTACTTGCATGTGTATGAGCAAAACAGTCAATGCAAAAATGTATTAAATGGACAATATCAGAAAGAGAAAAAAAACATCTGCGAAGTCCTATTTAAATGTCTTACATAATTTATGACCATTTAACTTGAACAGAAAACAATGTGAACATATTTAGGCAAACAAAAAGTTGGTAGCTGTAACATGACACTATGAATGCTTCCATATAAATGGTCAGATTTTTCCCATTACAAGAATTTATCATGACAATGTTTAATTGATCTTTTCTAAATGTAAACTTACATAAAGATAAGACCATAATGTGGCGGTATTATGTGATATACCAACATATGTGTCTGAAATCACTGTGTACTTACTATACAGATTATTCTATATAAAGCAGTAGGAAAGGAGACACTATACTGAATTCACACTGCCAACTCATAATGTATGTTACGTACAGGCACTTTCACTTTATTTCTCTATTTAGGTAGTTAGGACATATAAAATGGATTATTTCAATCACATATTTAACTGAATGTCATTTAGACAAAGTCAGTCTTCTCATAGTAGAAGAGACTAGAGAGACTAAGGGCACCCACACAATCCACACCCACCTCCCACAGAGCTGTGTGGGGGAGATTGAAGACAGACAAGTGTGTTGTGATCTCAGTGCCAAGTACTTGCCCTCATTAACCCAAGCAGCCTCAGTAACAGGACAATGTTTACTCAGTATGCTGGTTAGACATAAGAGGACTGAGTCTGACTCACCCTCACCTGCCAGGCCTTGTTTACAGGCTAAACGGAAGAACTCTTCAGGGCATTAACTAACCGAGTTTCACATCAGAAATGACTCTCTGGAAGCAGTAAAACTAAGTATGATAAAAGAGTACAATAACAGGTTTCCATTTATAATAGGGAGCTCATTAAAGATATAAGTTATAAATGCTAACAAATGCTTACTTGTCCTTTTTGCAAATGTTCATCTTGTTGGGGATGTTTACGCATGTCCCATTTGAAATAGATTCTAATATAAAGAAGCCATTTAACTAATAACTCTATTTTCATAGGGGTTATATCAGTCCGATTAGCCACCTGGGCACTAAATCCAGTCCGCTACCACAGGCTCTGGGGCATCTCTCCATACCAGGCTTTTTATTGTATCTTACTAACATGCAACTTGCATGTGCTTGTAATTAGAATGATTGTAATTTTAATGTAGCCATTTTAATGAAGCTCCATATGTGCCCTTGATGTTTACTTTTACTGAACAGCAGCCATTAGTACATTGGATTGTATAGTATGATGTTGTCAAAGCTTGTTATTTTCTTAAAACTGTTCTTTAATCTGTTTATTCTAGTGGGGGGAAAACAGCTGAAACAGACTGAACATTTATAAGCAGTCCTCTCAAACACCTAAAAATTCTAAATATAATTATTATTATATTTTTATAAATATGTACATAATCATACATCTATCAATATTTTTTTTTTTACTAAATAACAAGGCTTATGTAAAAATATATGAAATTAAAAAAAAACAAACAAACATTTCTTAAAAAAGTCCAGTGATTTTAATACTGTTCCTTCAGGAAGTCTTAAGTTTAACTTTCAATTGTTTTCATTTAAAATAGCTAGTCTAAAATGAATTTTTTGAGTACACAGTGGGAAAATGTATAGTTTATTTTTCTCTGATACTGTTAACATTTTTTGTGCTTTTGTGACAACTGTGACTGTAAAATTTTTGTAATCTCATATAAAACAAAGTAATTATTGTATTTATTATAGAAAAATGTAAGTAATAAATACACATTAAAATACCAATAGTCTCATTGGCATCTGTTTAAACCTTAATAAGGTAAACATCTCATTTTAAGCTCTGATATTTCTTACAGTAATACAATCCTGGTATTTCTCTCTCTATTTGAGTTTTGTCTTCTTATGCAAAAGTAAGAAAAGAAACAGGAGGGATGCTTTTCCCCCTCTGCCCAGGTTGATCTCTGGTTGTTTCAGACACCTCGGGTTTTCACTAGGTGAGCTATAGATCTTTGAGCACCCCACACAAAGTGTACCCACACCCGGCTGGGCTGCTTTTAATTATTACAGCCCTGGCGTAACTCTCCTCGCCATCAGCCACGCAGTTGCTGAGTGACGGATTGTGGGAACAAATGGCCCACGGCATGGAACTAAATAAAGTGCTACAAAGTATTTATTGGTGCCAGTAATACAGACCTCATGCTTGATCGAGCACTTCTGCTTCCCTTTGCCTGCTGCCAACGACCATCAGTAGAGGGGGTTTACTTAGGGTGTTTTACTGAGTGCATGAGTGGAGAGAATTTAAGCAAAATAATACATTAATTGATTTCAGGCAGTATATTACAAATGTCTCTAATTAAGAGAAGTGGGTGTTTAAGGAACCCTGGAATTCTATTGGTTATAAGTTTTAATGTTCATCTGTAATCTAACATGCATCAATTTCATTTAATACATTTAATTCCCAGACATGTCTGCTCTATATAACACGTCTGGTGTATTTTTCTTCAGCTTTAGCATTTTATTTCTTTATTACAGTATATTATTATAATTTGTTTATGTAAAAAAGCTTTACTGATTCCCTATGTGGAAGATCAAGGTAACTTTTTTCACTGTAAACTATATACTGTAGAATGAGAGCAAATGGGCAATATCAAATAAATGGATACCCACAATGGATACTCCACAAACAGTGGAGGATGTGGTAAGGATTACTAAAACGAAACTTTAATTAAAAAATTTTATTTTAAAATCTTCATATACTTTTAGTCTCTTTCTGTTTTAAAACTAAACACTCAAACCCTTTATTTACCAGTATGGCCAGATTATTAGATCCAGTCACAATTTGATTTGCAAAGCTTGTTGGCAACCACCATCATATCCAAAAATACCAACACAAATGTTAGCGTCACATACAGTATTGATTACTAACCTTAATTAAATATTATGATTTGCCCGTGGCTTATATATTTCCTTTTTTTTCATAACAGGTGGGGGTCAGTTTTATTTGATCAGATTTACTCATAAAATGCAACCCTGACTGTATTTTCCTTGGCCTGGCTCCAATCTCCTACTGTGTATGTTCTCTTTTGAGCCTCTCCAGGAATGTTCCAGAGGTACACGGTACTCAGACTTCATGGCTCACAGCGAAAGACGAGCTTTGTGTGAACGCTTGCCTGAGGACACTGATGCTGCAGGGCTACATGGCAAACAAACTTGACCAGCTCATAGTCATAATATATACTGTAGTACATTATAATGCTACACTGTGTTTATTAGACAGCAGATCTCTCACTGCTTGTACAGAACAAACTGCTGATGTTTCATGCTGGCCTGTAAACTGCCATTATTTTGTTAAACTAAACTGTGAACGTTGGAGTTTTTGAAATAATGTTGAAACTTTTTTTTAAGTATTTATTTTTATATTTGCGTAGCTGTATAAAGCTGTGGTTTTATGTCTATATTAAAATTAACTACATAGTTTCATGAGCCATCCATGCTGTTTTGAGACACTTTTGAAATTTAAAAGACCTGGAGAACACTGAATTGCTCAAACTTATGGGCTCTTGTGTTTCACAGTCAGCGCAGGCCTGATTTTAAGCATGGTTGGCACTAAATTTATGGGAGAACATTTTTAATTTCCACTGAATCATGCAAAATGAGCACAGTAAAAAAAAAAAAAAAAAAAAAAAAAAAAGAAAGAACTTGATTTGTTTATTTTCCCACCCCACCATTGCAGCCTGACCTTATTTGTTTTAGTTGGTCACAGAGCAGTCTGTGGCATTGGAAACAGACAAGTATGCTACCTATGTCTACATTCCTTCATAGATCAAACCCCTGGAAAAATTGCAGGCCTGTCTTTAGAGTCATGCATATCACCCAATCACTGTTTCTGCTCCTGCTTGGCACCTCACCAATTAATTTAGATGACAATCTTGACACATTGCTTAAAAATCTGCAAAACCACAGTTTGTGTAGAGTTGACCTAGCTAAATATACAAAGTCTACATTAACAGTTAAGTGGCAGTAAATGAAATTAACCAGTACGTGCTTTCTTGTCTTAAGAAGGATTCTGTTTAATTATTCATATGTCATAACTAAAACCTTGCATTTTCAGGCTGACAAATGTATGTGGGTTTGATTTTTTTTTTTTTTTACAAGTTGACTGGTATCCAGCTGAGTATATTTGTAAAATAAGCAATACTGTGTAAATGGTGATAGCTCACCAGGATACTGCCAGTTCCTCAGTTTAATGTTTAGACATTATTTGACATTCAGAATTGTTCATTGTTTTACTTTACCATGTTCTGCAGACTGTAAACTAATTGTTTTGCGCACCGTTAAACTGTTGTCAAAAGTGTTGACAGTTATGCTATGAAAAAGTGTATCATTTAAAACTCCCGGATCTCTCATCTCCATGAAGAAGAACATGTGCTTTTTTTTTTACATACAGCATAAGCATACTGAACATTTTCATCTCAAAATTTACAAAGACATTTGCAGCAACTGAGATATTGCTGCTAATGGTGCGTTTCATCAAGTCAGACTATTCAATATGTTCAGCCATAAGTCAATAATGTCAACATCTCAGACAAATCGCTTGGGCTAGCAGCACATAGCTGTGTGTGAAAACAACTGTTTGAACTTTTCCCAGAAGCTCAGCGACTGCAAATGAGAACCAGTGGCAGACACGTACACCACTAACTTCCTCCGCTGAACTAAGGATGGCTCCATGTCGTCTGCATCTACTGTATCTACATTGGATCCCATATTGGATCCATGTGTGTCGGCTTTGAGCCATTCCTCCAGAGGAGGCTGCACTTCCCATACATGCTGCCCCCCAGAGGACATAAGCTTCATGGAATGTTAAAAATGAAGGAAAAATTCACAATACATACGTTTTACTCACACAGTGAGTTTTCATTCCAACCACCCTAAAAACAACTTCACAGTGTCGATAAATAAAGAAGATGCACTTTTAGCAAATACAAAATAACAAATTCTAATATATATCTGTAACTAATGTGACTAAAGTTTCCTAAGATTAAAGTTGTTTATTTAATCTTTTTTATATGTAGCTATGACTAACAAGATGAATCATTCGTTTACTGCTATTATGTTTTTGTCAGCATCTAACAGCTTAAATGAAAACCAAGCAAATTGCTCACTATTGCTCTTAACATTGATTTTAATCTTTAATATTTAAACGTGTGGTTTCTTACAGCGTCTATGTGCCATGATTAGCCCATGATTAGACTCAACATTACATCCTTAGGAAATAGACATTATGCAAAAATAATTGACACTTTATTCCATACTTACAAAACATAAAAGTAAATGTTTTAAAACTTTTTAAAAAGTTGCATGGTACACTTTCTCACCAGTTTACAGCTGTACCCTCATGATTTTAAGAAGCATTACATCACTTCATTCACCATATCTTTCATTCACTTACATTGTTTTGGAGAGGGACTCAAAAGCCATGACATTTATTAGTAAACAATTTACCCAAACGAAAGCACGCCCAATGTTTAGCTTTCATCATGGTAATAAAGGGCACAGTAAACGCTCTCTTTTTTGACGTAGTCTTGAGCACAAATATTGTCATTAGTTCTAGCCCAAATCTCTTAATGGCATCCTGTCATTAAGCTAAGGCTAATATACTAATGGTACAAATGAATTATAAAAGAGCAGAGTTGGTTTCCATTAACGTCAGGCTCGGAGTGAATAGCTGGTACATGCTGCTTTAATTTAGAGCATGCAAGCTCTCATTCTGACCCAGACGATGAGAAAATCACTGCCAGCTCCATTTGGATAAGGCTGGGCCTGTTGAATCTCAGGTGGAGGGAGGGGGTGATGGGAGGGGGGATCACTGTTGGATTTTGATTTCTGTTATGATTGAGCAATTATCAGGGCACTCTGAGCCAGCCTCAGCACAGGATCAGTTGCACACAGAGTGGAGTTCAAACAAATAGTCATGATTTGTAGAAGACGTTTCTGTCAAAACCATGCCATGGTACGAAATCAGCTGATGTGGGTCGGTACTTACTAACCTGACTGACTAAATCAGCTCGAGCTTCTGATGGGAGGGTAAGCAAACTGTTTCCCATGGAGCCATGGCTCTGGAGTCTAGTACTAATATGTGTGTCATATGTGATTTTGGATAATTAAAACAATACTCATGAAAACCAGGATATAGAACCCTAAAATCAAGACGTGATGAATCAGTGGGTGCCAATTACCCTAACATATTAATGAAAAGAGCTGAAGGCATGTTCCAGTCCTAAAATTCACGCATAGTCATCAGAAAGATTCCTGGTTTATATTTGCATTGTTTGCAAAAACAAAACCATTTCCAATACATTCCAATTTCGAATGCTTTCCAATGCATTAAGTGTTATGTCTTTTTTCCACAACAATCTACTGCATGCCCTGGGCTAATCGCAATGTCCTGAAGCGTGTTAGTCTAGCATTTCAAAACTTTTAAAAAGCAGCAATAAGGGAGAAAGTGACTTAGAGCTGTCAGCAAATAATGACTGTTGGCAACAAAGCGTGACACACTCATGCTGGCGTAGGTTTTGCGTTGAAAAGCACGCCAAGAATAAATTGTCTGTCTGTAACTATTTAAAGGCAGCATTATGGTGTGATTTGTGCACAGAAAACTGATATTTTGGGCCAGAACTTTTTCCAAGTGGAGCAGCTTGCAGCAATTTAATTTATATGGGGGGAAAACCACCAAAGCAAATATTTGACTGTGTTCCCATATTTAAATAGATTTATTTATATGGATTAATTTGGCTCAAATGAGCAGTTGTAAAATTTTAGCTCTATCCAGGGACCTGGGGTCTGTGTAGAAAACATCTACCAAACTTTACAGTATGTGCAACGTTAAACATTTCCTAAACTTGTTCCTCTGGCCTACTTGTAAATACACAAATTTTAATACATTTTAATTTTACATAAAGAATAATATATGCATGCAGCCACATTCTGACCATATTTTGCTACAGTTAAAACTAATGTGCATATATTAAGTGAACTCTACTCAGTGTACATGCACATACTCACACACACATACAGTGGGAAGTGAGAGACACAACTTTCAAAGCTGTTTGGAAGTATTTTATACAGCTGATGAATAGATATGATAACTAATATAGCTTGGACACGGTATTATTTAGAGCAAATGCATCTGTTTCATAAGTGAAGTTAATGACGACAAGGATAAGGATAACGAATAAGAGCAAATTCTAGGTGAATATTTTCAAACTGTGAGGCCTGTAGACAGTTTACAAATACTGGTTATCAGCACATGAATACTTGTACTTTATATTTTGCTTACAGTTATACAAACTTGATTTTAATTTGATAAACCATAAAACAGGCACATGTTTATACAATGCTTATACATTCTGCTACCAATAGTCATTGAGTTGTGGGTTTGTGCATGAGCATGAGTGCATGTTTTTTTTATGTGGTTTCTATTTCACATTCTGCATTGTTGGTGATATCCTGTTGATTTATATTTCTTTTAAGTTTCTTTCTTTTTTATTTTATTATTTTATTTTAAATACCAGAGCTAACCTTTCTCCTTTCGCTTCTGACTAGTGAGAGAGGATCCACAACAGCAAAACTGTCAATTTTGTCCATACATGAACTGCTGATTTTGGTGATACTGTGTAACTTTCCAATCCTTGTAGTGCTTATTTAAACTTAAACATGACCATGGGCACGAGGACATAGCCAAGTACAATTCTTATTATGCTTAATTTGATCTTATTTGACATCCTTCATGTTGTAATGGTCCAGCTTGGGACAGCACTCTGATGTCAAATAATGTAACTATATAGTCAACTGTTCAGTGACTAGCATGGAAGTGTGGTTCCAGGCTTCATCCAACACCACAACAAAATTCCACATTTGTTTGGCATATGTGAGTAATTACGAATAACACATTTGGCAGACTGCATGGTAATTGTGAGGATATCACTGTAATGTTTGGCCCACAGTCTCTAGGCCATATAATTAACATTTACAACATGTTTTAAAATATATAACAATCATGAGTGATTAAAGCTGCAATCTGACTGAAATTCTATAATAGATTTTGAATTCATTTTTCGAGCACCTACTTTAAACATACTCAGGGGATTAATTGGTACATTTAGTCTTAAAGGGTTTAATGATTTAACTGGTAAAAGGATTGAAGCTCTTTGCACAGTTTGATCTTTGAAGAATCTACTTAGACATCTGTTATTATATATACAGTGTTTGTGCTTGTAAATGAGACATGAAAAAAAAACATTGAAAATTTATGATAACTGAGAATAAATCATCTTCTCACTTAAAATACTACAGGATAGTACTACATGTTTTCAAGTCAACTATTTTTCCCCCCAGATAGTTGTCTTGACATGGTTATTTAAAGAAGATATTCACACATAAGTGTTGTTATGCAAATCATGTGACTTACTGTAATGTACTAAATTAATTGTTCATGACTAAAGCATTGTACATTTAGATTTTAGCTGTTTTTCAAATCACAAATAACTATCCTAATGCTTCTATGTATAGTACTGTGCAAAAGTTTTAGGCACCCCCTTTTTTTTTTTAGTACAAACCTTCTAATAGATATAGATAGTTGTTCTACATTATCGAGTCAGTACAAAAAATATTTTAGATTCCCAAACATTAATTTCCCAGCACAAAATATAATGTTACAGAAAAATGTTTGTATGTCATTAATGAAAGCAGCATATTACATAAGAGACACTATTCAGACAAAAAACATAAAGAAGGCTGCTGGGTTTTTCTGCAAAAATAAGAAGCAAGTGCGAGTCAAAATCTCCAGAAGAACCGTGGTTGGTTCTGCAAAATGCTCAATAAAACTTACAGCTCATTTCATTATAGAACTGCACAAACTGTACCAGAGACTATCATATTTTTTTTGTCATGCCAAATATTGACTTTGTTTACTTGATTACTGTTTACTGCTCTTTATGATTTTTTTTTTATGTAGACACATTTAATTTCATTATTTTGAAGGCATCTTTGCTCTACAGCATTTCTTTGCATGTGCCTAAAACTTTTGCACAGTACTGTATCTGATAGCGCAATAGTGCAATCTACCTCCAGGGGTGGAAAAAGTACTTAAATGAAAGTATAGATGTGTCAATTAAAAGTGGAAGTATCCACCAAAAATGTACTCAAGCTGGTAAATGTAAATGTACTCAAGCATTAAAAAGTAAAAATAAATAAACAAATACAAAAAAAAAAAAAATTTAACTGATCAAAAGACGTTATTGTTATATTTTCATGTGAAAAGTAACTTACTTATCTAAAACTGATGAATTAATTAGAAGTAAAATATCCTGTAAATAACCAATATTTACTACTAGCTAGAATTTGACTTGGCAATTATGTTAGCTGCTGGAATTGATCAATATGCTTTTTCAAATTAGATGGAGTTGATGCCTTCTAGCGAGGCAAAGAAGACACCTAATTTTACAGGAGTATCAATGCTGCAGCCCAGTGGGTTATCCATACTCAGATACAAGCTGATTGTGCAATAGGAGAAGGTCACCTCAGATGACAAATTAGCATGATTGTTGATCATTTTTTTCTGCATTGATGAATAGATGTTAAACTGAAATGATTGGATGCTAAACTGAACCCATTCGATGGACATAAAGCATACAGCCACTGGCTGGATGAGAGAAAAAGGGACCTTCATTATTTGTAAGGAGTAAACTGAAGGTCTAAATAAAAATATAAGGTGTAAAAACATCACTTTTTTCTTGAAGTGAGCATTCAGTGTTGACAACACTAAAGTAAAGCAGACGGACGCCAAAACTACCCATTGCTGAATTATTTTCCATCCCTGTTTACCTCCATGTCCCATGTCCCAGCCTCACTTATGGGCATCAATTATGATGAGGCTGTTTTAACTGCAATTTAAATGCATTAATTACAAGCTATTCAGTGGGACCTCCATGAAAACTTGTGGTTTTACTGTGAACAGGCCAGTGGCGATTCTGTAATAAATTCACCTTTTATTCTCTTTGGAAAAAGTATCAGGCAAACTTTGCTCAGCAAATTGAGCAAAGCTGGATTCAGAGTAAATCCAAGATTTATACTGTGTATAAAGTGATTGGCTCACATTTACTGACAGCACAACAAGCACTACACAAGTACCAAAATGAAGACCATCTGCCTTTCAGGATGTTACTGCTGTCATGCATGTAGTCTTAATTATTTCTCAAAGGAAAGTCTGGGCATCTTCTACCCAACCATTTACAACCTATAAGCATTTCTGCCTCCTATTCCATATAAAGCCACATAAAATGATGTATTTACCTTGTTTGAATGGCACCAATAAATGTCAGAGCCACCTGATGAACAGGCATTCCATTGAACAGACCTGTTCAACAGGTGATTAGATGGGACAACAAACCCACATGTGTCTTATTGCTTTGAGCTCCAAGGGTGTAGTGAAGAAGAGGAAAACAGAGGGGGGTGGATTATCATGAGCCCCAACTCATCTTTAGAGGAGCTAGAGTTGTCCATTGTCTGAATGCAGGAACGAACCCCACTCTGTGGCGCCAAGCTGACATGGCAGAATGCTGTCTGGGTCAGTGAGTCACCTGGCACCAGCCGTAATGGCAGGCAAGGGTGTGCTATGTACAGTCGCAGCCGGGCACAAGGGGCCACAATGGCGATGCTGAAACACTCCCCTCCTCGTGCGATGACAGGCCAATCTTTGCACAACAATGCCGTATAATTTGTGAGAGGGCCCCGCTGTGAGAGCAAAGATGGGTAATTAAAGTGAGAGAGGACAGTCTGAGATGCACGCAAACCAGCACTGATGACAGCCATCAGCTGACTGCTGTATAGAGCCTTGTTATACGCTCCATCGTCGTGGAACTAAATGAGCTCTCTAACTTTTTTAACTCGGTGGCAGTGGAGAGTGAAGAGTGTGTATGTGTGTGTGTGTGTGTCTGTGTGTGTGTGTGTGTGTGTGTGTCACAAGTCCGAGAAAGGAGCCAGGGGAACTATTGTCCTCTGGTGCTCGCTTTCGTGGGAACAGCTTTCTGATCATGGAAAGGGGAAGTTATTACCAGCCTTCGTTCAGCTCACCTATTAATGATACTGGTCAACAAAGCCGGCTCAGTCTTACTGTCTGTCGCAGACATCGTGAGGCCAAGCACTCTGCGCTGCCCTAACTGCTGAATTAGGAAAGTTCATTTGGCTATTAACTCATGAATGGAGTCCTCTCTCTGCTTGGCCTATAAATGTGAGGGTCTTTATGCTCTTCAGGAAGGTTTAGACTTTATACTTTGGGGAATATGATTGGCGCTATTGTGTGTCGAGATAATCTGCCTTGTCACTTAACAGCTTGGTTTGTGGTCAAAGAGATGGCACAAACCCCCCTCAGAGTAATGGGCATTAATAACGTCAATAGAGAACACCCATTTGTGCACTCGACAGCTATTAAGCTGCTTAAGAACTCAATATGATAGGACTTAAAGTAGAAAGGGAAGTGACTGAGACTATTCCTGTAGTTAATGTGATGAGTGACTTAGCAACAATGTCTGACTTCCATGGTGAACTTATAACGAGCCTATTTTCTACATTCACATATGAGTTTCAGGCCTGAACATTAAACTCTATGCCAAATATTTGCTCTGCTTGGTCACACATTTTGGAGTTGGGACCCCTGTGCGTCAGAGTCCTGTATAGCAGATTAAATTACTCCCAGCTTCATATAAGCGCTCCATCAGGCCACATTGATAAAATGCTAATTGGATTGGTCATTTATTTGTTTTGAACTGGGTTCCAGACTCAGATATTTTAGTTCTTCACACTTCTCCAATGTCTTCTTAAGTTGTTGCCCCATACAGCTGCAGTGGGGTTTGATCTTTTCTATCAAACCCACAATGCAGATGTGGCTGATACACAAGATCTTTGTGTGTGTGTGTGTGTGTGTGTGTGTGTGTGTGTGTGTGTGTGTGTGTGTGTGTGTGTGTGTGTGTGTGTGTGTGTGAAAGTGGGTCGCTGGAACCACTTGGCACAGCCTTCAGCAGACTGTGGCTTCCCCTCGCAGACAGCACACTTCCAACTACACTCTAGCACTCATATTCACTCTGAGGCAGCCAGTCTGCTGACAGACACTTGATTTACGACTGCTTTGCTGAGTTTTACTGCAAATGTTAATGTGACAGAAACTATTGACTTGGGGAAGTAATTCTGCTGTGGGTCATAAAGTGTAGTGTAAAAGTGGTTGTGCTTTCATGAGAAGTGCACTTGATGATATGTTTATAATATTATCATAAAACTTTCTTCACTGGTCCTTATTTGGTGTACATGACTCAGCCAAATAAGACTTCTGTACTCCTTTGAATCACCGGAAACACAATGAACACCCAGTAACCTGTCAATACATATTTAAGTGGAGCTATAGCAACTGATGACAGAGTTACACAAATGCTTATATGAACTCTTTCTACAGGATAGCTGTGTTTGGAGATAACTCCCATTGCCAACAGGCAAGACAACAAAATCTCACACTTTCAAGCAACATGTGATTATGAATACAAGATAAATAATATACTTTAAGGATTATAATTTCTTAACAAATTTTTTTACGTATCAAGCATCAGTACATATCTGCTGTTCAAACTGAGTTCTACAGTTACTTTAACTAGGTTCTACAACCCCGATTCCAAATAAGTTGGGACGCTGTGTAAAATGTAAATACAAACAGAATGCAATGATTTGCAAATCTCATAAACCCATATGTTATTCACAATAGAACATAGAAAACATATCAAATGTTTAAACTGGGTAAACAAACCATTTTAAGAAAAAAATAAGGTAATTTTGAATTTGATAGCCGCAACACGTCTCAAAAACATTGGGGACGGGGCAACAAAAGGCTGGAAAAGTAAGTGTTACTAAAAAGAAACAGCTGGTGGAACATTTTGTAACTAATTAGGTTAATTGGCAACTGGTCAGTAACATGATTTGGTATAAAAAAAAATTAGTATCTTAGAGAGGCAGAAGTAAAGATGGGAGGGAATCTGTATTTCATATTTACATTTATTTACATTTTACTCAGTGTCCCTACTTTTTTGGAATTGGGGTTGTATGAAATTGCATGCCTTATTATACATTCTCTCTCTCTCTCTCTCTCTCTCTCTCTCTCTCTCTCTCTGTTTCTTTCTCTCTCTCTCACTCACTCACTCTCTCTCTCACGCTCTCTCTCTCACACACACACCTATACTTTCTCTCCCACAAACATATGCATCATCATCTGTTAACACTTAAATCGGGTTTAATAGCTATTTACTGTGATCTGTACTTTTTTATTTAAACACATTTTCCACTCTTCTAATGCTAATGTTTCATAAAACCCCCACTTCTAAATTAGATTATTATTGTGCCAGAACATTAAGTGCTGCACATGCATGTATAGTGATGCATCTGAGGCTTGGAAATGGTCAAACAACAATTATTTGTTATGTGAGGCTATAAGCTCTTCCTCTTCATAACAGCCCTGGGCAAGCCTTAACGATAAATGCAACTATCCCAGTGAGAGAAGATGCAGGAATCATGCAGTTTTAATAAACAGTCATGAGAGCTGGCCAGGCTGCAGTTCTGAGGTCAGCTGCAGTTCTGTCATCTCCATCAAGGCTGAAGCGCTGTGCACCGAAAGCCCCTCTACTCCGAAACCTGAAACTGCACCGGCACAACGGGACATGTGTTCGCTCTTACTCTAATGTGAAAATGGACACTCAAACATTCAACTGTGACCTGTTTTATGGTTTTACACACTCACAGAGCCCTATAACCTCTAATAGGACACACAAAGCTAGGCTATAGAGGCAAAGCACTCTTCCAGCTGGATCAGGAAGCATAGAGAGAGAACACAGAGAGAGGAGACTCCTAGAATATGCTACAACAACAACAACAACAACAATAATAATAATAATAATAATAATAATAATAATAATAACATATGCATATAGGGGTCTGTTAATAAACATTGCTGAACTATACCAGTAGTTAGTCATGTAACCATAATATATTGAAAATTAAGGTTCACCAGGTATGATGCATTTTATTACTAGATTCTAATAGTACTGCATAGCTGTGTATAAATGTCCTAATGCCTATTTTTTAGGTATTAATACAGGTACCAAAAAGATTAATAATTTAATCACATTCTTTCAAAAACAAATTTATTAATTTTAAAGCATGCACTCTTTATGGATTAATATAAAATATTATATTAGTCAATGATCTTGGTAGAGGCCAAAAGATGTATAGCAAGTGAATCGAGTTATAAATGAACTAATTTGTCATTATTTAAGCATACATTGACTAATATTATATTGACTAATATAATAAATTCAAGTTTACATGAGGCAAAAGGATTTCTATGAGATCTTTCAACCAGATTTTTCAGGCAAGTCACATCATGTTTACTAGTACTTTAAAAACATGTAGCATGTGTTAACAAAAAACAAAAGAAGAAAAAAAAACTTTTAAGAAGGAAAACTTCAAACCTGAGCAGCAACATTATTATCTAATCTCACTGCTTGTCCACACAACTCACACCAACTCCATGCCAAAGCACTTAGCTCTTTAGCAAACTGCATCTCATAAGGGAAAAGCTTTTGTCTGTTATGGATTTTCTGCTTTGTGTTTTGGCAGCAGAGCAACAGCTGGCAGGCTGGACGCCCCCTCGTTCGTTGTCAGAGTGAGATGAACACACTTCTTTTTAAGATAATTACTCCATTCAGGGGTTTGACAAGTACATAATTGATATGAAATGAGTGACTCATTGTTAATTGGTCTTGGCCGACTTAATGCCATTTATGAAGAGAAAGAAAATAAAAGTTACTTATCTTGTATTCCTTATGTTATTGCAATTTAAACTGAACATGGTCTGATGGCTCCTAATATTCCAGAAAGTAATAATTCAATCAACATGCAATGAGAAGCTAATAAGAAAATTATACTTTGTGTGCTCTGCATCTTAGAAAACTTTGAATTTTATAAAAAATGATTCTCTAAAATAATGTAAAATGTCCACAGAAATTGTTTTGATAATACCAATAGCATTATCATTAGTCATCAGGTTCCAGATAACAAAACATGCACTTTAGTCAATACAAGAACTTAAAACATATTTCTACTATATTTCCTTAAAACATATCCTTAAAAAATAAGAGGAGAAACCACACATTGCTGCACTAAGCAGTGGAATGTGAATTGTTCTCGGTGGCTGTAATCCATCAATGATAAACACAAGTTATGTTCTTTTGGCTAACAAAAATATTCAACATTTGAGGGCACCATTTTTCTTGTTGTTGACAGATGATGAACAGATATTTTCCAGGCTTCAACTCACTTTTACACAAGGGTTTAAACTGCTACAGCTCTGGCTGCTTTCCTGAACATTATTGCAGTCCATTGGGCCAGAAAACTAAATTCAGAAAGGGGTTTCCAGATTCCAGTTAATTCCAGTAAATATTTGTACTCATGCTATGTGCTGTGAGAGTAATTGATTGCTTATCATGAATAATTTAATGATTGAGTACCATGTCGTTTTAAGGGTCATGCTATGCATTTAATTATTATGACATACATCACAGTAAAGCACAGCTTAGCCTTTGAATTTTTGACCTAGAGCTAATAATGGAGTTCACAGTTTGTATGTCATAAAAGAGAGAGAGTATAATACCACTAAGAGTAGAGCAATAAGTCAAAGTGAACACCCACATTTTTTTTTCTTGTGCCTGATCTCAACTCTTTCAGCTGAGGCCAGAGGCAGCGTGGGGTGGGACACATGGCCGGCGCTTAGTCAGGTGAAAGTGTCTCCCCCGCATTGGCGTCTGAAAGGCCCGTCTCCAGGTCCCACTGTGTCTCTGCCTGCCAGCTGGAGCCCCCTGACCTCTCCAGTCCAGTCAGTGAGCACAGCAATGCCAGCAGGGGCACCTCTTCAGGGTCACTGAACTCACTGTGAGAGTATGGCTGGACTCTTAATGCACTACTCTAATAATGCATGCCTTTTAATGCAGTATAGCCTATATTGCTTTCTGAGGGTCACTGAACTCATTGTGTGCATACAACTGTACACAGGTGACCAAGAACTATGATATATTTTCTAGAATTTGATCTAAACATGGCTCAGGAAGTATTATATTATATTCTGCCCCTTTTCTTATTGCTGTGTTTGGAGTTAGATTGCTTCATTATAACTCTGTGTATAGCTAAAAAAAATCCTGCAAGTTTATGATCTATTTTGTAATTCAAATGGTTACATCTACGTCTCAATTGCAATCAAAATAGAATAGTAGTATAGTAATTTACTAATTACTATTTCAGTACATTCATGTAATTACATTAATGTAGATTAGTACCAAGTCCTGCCTATGGTCTAAAAGCTCATCAGTGAACTTTTTTGCAGGATTGCAATGTTGGATCTTGCATAGTAGCTTAAACTTGAACTCACGTCCTATATTAAAAGTAAAGGCACACATTTTGAGACTCAGATACAAGGAATGACATGGTTGGAGAATCAGACTAATTTGCTATTAGACCTCTACCACAGCTGCTTTGATTTGATTTGATTTCATATCAGGTTTAGTAGTTGTTAGTACTATTTTTTGAGCTATCTATGTCTTGAACCCTGCATACCCTTCAGTCCATATGTTTTAAATACAGCCATGATGACTGTAATTAAAGAAAGACTTCAAACATTTTAAATGTATTTCAAACGCATAATACCTGTGCTTACTTACAACCAAGTCTTATTATACCTCATTTTCTCATAAATCTTTGCACACAGAGACTTCCAAAAAAAAAAGAGGCAAAATCAATTGAATACAGCAGGCCAAATGTACTGCAGAGAATTCAGCTCTGGGGAGCAGACCTGCAGGAGCAGACAGCAGTAAATCTCCTCTACACGAAGACCCCTCTTTCCTGTACTGATATCACCCTCTCAGGTACTAAATCTTTACAGCTAAGTTAGGGCCATTAGAACCAAACCCAGGGATTGCTGACTAATTGATAAGGTTACGATTTGAAACATTCTCCACAGCTCTAATTGAAACCATTAGGGAGGAAGACTGGAGATGTCTGGGGAACGAGCATGGGGAATCGAAGGGGGTCTTTGATCTTGGAGCTTGTCTGCTATCCTGTTTTCCTTCAAGGTTTCCTGGTTTGTTTCAGAAGACAGAGTCAGACTTTTGGGGACAGGATGTTAATGGATCGCTTAAAAGAGGCCTATTCTTTACGAGAAGGCTAAAGTGTTATCAGCTGGGTTAAAGACAGTCAGCATTTGCAGAAGAGAGGGAGGGCAGTGACAGATAACCCCGCTGAGTATTACAGTAGCATTTCTTGCCAAGAAAGTAACTGCACTATGCGGTGATGAAAGATGTGGACAAAACATTTCAAAAGGTCTGAATGTGACTGCAATCAATTTGTTGGATTGATGATAAAGAGTTTAGAAAAACTTAGTTACTTACAGTTACTTACACTTATGTACAGTTAACATAAATAATAGATTTATATGAATTTTGATAATAAAAGCATAATAAAGCTGGACTCTCCCCAGACAAATTAAAAGAAAAAAATAGGTCTACTTATAATATGAAGATTTATGTTTATTATCTTGATGGATAATGAGCAGGGTATTTTATTAACCAACCTCACATCATAACCTTTTGGTCAGTATTGTAAAAGTTTGAATATATTTAGCAAATTAAATGTTATTTAATGAGGCAGGACAAATTAAATGACCTGTTTATATCATGCCCTTAAGAGAGATGAGTATGATTTAACCTACTGAAACAATTATACACTTGTTTTTTCACACTGTGTAGCTCCAGGTTCTTACACATTACAAAATAAAAAAATCATAATCCTTATTTTTATGGACCCTCTTAACCTTATTCAAAAGGAATGAAAACAAATCACACCGCCAAAGATGTGGAGACTGAGTGAATTTGGCCCTGCATCCCTGTTGTCTTAGCAATATTAAACAAATCCAATATGACACAGTGATTTTTTTTCCCCCTCACTGCTGATCACTGAGATACAGGCGCATCAAACTTATGGTAATCCTCTTGACAGACTGTAATCTAAAGAGTAACTCCTGTATGTTCAGAGCCTTTGGCTTTGATTTTGTCTAATCAAACTGTCATAGATCTTTATTACTAAATGTAATGCCTGCTTTGATCTAGAGCACTAGCAGTGAACATTTCTACAAAACTGTGCACTCTGATTAGACTCATGGCTGGTTCAGATAAAGCCTTAACAGCAGTGACTTCAGTAACAGCCATGCATTCACAGGACTGCTCTGGGTACTCGACAAAATATGAATCACCAAGCTCTCGAGACCGTGGAGAACAGTTGGCTTTGATAATGCTATTCCAAATCACATTTGGCCTTGAACAGAAACATTTACTTTAGATTTTTTTTGTTTGCGTGTCAAAGTCCCATCCATTCCAATGGCTCTGAATTATAGTGGAGATCATGCTGTTCCAGCATGAAATGGTGCCTGCTACAGAAAGATCAGATTTCATGAATTTTGCTCTTTCATCCTTATGAAATAAATATGTGCGCCCTCTCCCAAAGTTATGAACAAGGGCTCATTCCTCTCATTTTAAGTTTACAAAATAAATATTATTTTTCATCTTGTTCGGAATATTTAGGAAAACAAATAATTCATTTGAATTACAAATGGTTAAATAATTTTGCCTAACAACTGTACTAAAGATATATGTGTATGATCATATTTAAGAAGCAATAAGTTAAATGTAATAAAATATATCATTAAAATGATTATTTATCAGCCTGTCCAGAATATTCAAAACAGACATGTTCCTTCTACTTCTCCAGTTCCTTCTCCAGTTTTATGGCTTGATTTCCTGATTCCACTGTGTATGGCTTATACACTGTATATGATATATTTCAATGTCATCAGAGAGTGGAACTCATAACTTTAGCTTTATTGTATGGATAAAGAAATGTGCCTCAGGGTGAATGAGCCTTACCTACTCATGATGGCATGGCGGCAGAGCTGCATGCTCCCTGAGGACTTCACACTTTAATTGGCCCGGTGCCACAGTCCCTGAGTGGCTGGAGATCAATGGACTGCATGGGTAGTGCAGTGGCAGTGACCCATAGAGCTGGAATCTCCTTGAGCGTCTGTCTCTCCTGCTCTGCCTCACACCCCTACTAGGCATTGCATGGGGGGCTTCTGAGAGACCACTCAGTCTAGTCAGACAGGCGCTGGCAGAGCCAGAGTCAATAAGCAAAACTGATCTGTGATCCGATTCGCTATCATAATTTTGACATCCTGTGTTATATACATCTCATTTGTGCTGGCCTGGTGGCTCCTTCATATCCCGTCAGCGCATAGGACTGTGTTTAGTGTATGCCATGTGCAGGTATACTGGAGAATGTATAAATATGATATTATGGCACATTGGATTTTTTTAATCATTATAATACTTTATCAGTTATAACCCCATTATAAAAATTGGCAAATATTTGTATCTGCATAATGCTGAGTCGAAGGTGCCCACGCTGTCTGTTTTTGAACTCCGGGCTTTAATGTGGGTCTGTATAGAGGTGTAGTGCAGAGGTGTGGGATGATATTACAGCCTGAGAGAGTGAGTGTGTTTGCTCTCTGCTTATTATGGAGAGGAGCCAGTCTTCTCAGAGGCCACGGGGGGAAGATGGCAGCGCTGATAGCGGCCACATGGGTTCCATCAGGGTAATTGAAGCAGTCTGCCCAGCACCAAAACGGAGCCCTGAAGGACGCGACAAAACCAATTGATTTAAAGGTAATAGAGCCTGTGCTCAAAAGATGACATTTTTATTAATATCCCTTAATGCAAAGCAGTGCTGTTTACGGCCATGTAGGTGTCCTTTGAATATTTTCTTTTACTTTTAGATCATTACAGAAGTTTAGGCATGCCACAGGGTCAGAGGAACAGAAAATCAGATTAGGGATATGATGATCCTGCAATATACCAGAGGCCTACAATACATATATATATATATATATATATATATATATATATATATATATATATATATATATATATATATATATATATATAGCTGTGCTTGGTATCTTTATTGAAAATCATCAAAAGAGCCAAAAAGACATATTTCTTACTTTCAAATTTAGTGTTAAGCAAAAATCATTATGAATGATGCCACTGCCTAAAACCACTTTACAGTAGTCAATCCCTTAGGGTATGTCTACAAAGACCATCTAAATCTAAATGGCCTACCTAAATGCTTCATTTTCTCTCTCGCTCACTTCTCACTCATCCTTCAAGCCTGAAAAAGAAAACGATAACTAGGCCTGTGTTTTCACAATATATGGTGCAGAGTAACATAACAATAAAGGCTTTGATAAACACCTCCAGTTCAACGAGGATTAGTGTGGGGCCTTTTCTACAGCAAGATATTGCCTTCATGCCAGGTTAAACAGGCAGTGGTCAAAACAAATGCCTGACCCAAACTATCCAGTCTCTAACTGTGTGCCATTTCTTTTATGCTTCACATTGGACATTGTTGTGTGAGATGGGGAAGGGGGAAGAGAGGGCTCAAATCTCTGTCCTGTATATTGTTCAGAGCCATTGTCCTCTGGATCACTTGGCTCCAGACCTTAGAAACCGTAATTACACGTCTGCAAAAACCACATACAATACCAGAGTAATAAGGCAGCTTATCACTCAAGACTTTGCATGCAGACATTGTTTATTTTGCACCTCTTGGTATATTTTATGTCTTATGTAAATGGAAACATACTATAGGTTTATTTACTGTAACAAATAAAAAGCAAACAATGAGATGCAGAATGTCAGATATGTTTCCTTTGGTTTAAATGGAGCAGATGAAGCCTGCTGTGTTTGATGGAGCCACAGTGTTTGATAACTGAAATCTGAAAGCATCATTCATTCTAAATTGAAAATAGCTTGTATGATGTTGCAGACATTTTACAGATATATTTTGGGGGAATTTTTGAGTGTCTGGTTTTAAAGGGGAACATGCTTAAAATCACACACACGCTTTTATATGAATATGGTATTGTAAATTTCCATCTTGAATAATCTGATAGAGGTACAGAGATGAGGTCACCACAGAGCAGTGAAGTTGGACCTATGGATTACCCTCACTTGCATCTACTTCCTTCACTGCTATACCACTAGACTATTAAAGTCTTTCAGGCCATAATAAGACATGACACACAAAGGAAAACATACAACCAAGGTCAAATGTGGTCCTCGTTAGGGTAACGAACACCCCATGAGGACACTAGTCTACATTGTTCTCACATGGCCCTTCACGTGATACTAAGGCAAAATAATAACCACATCTGCACTGAAATAAACGTATAACCTCAACTGCTATCTTCATTCAAATGTCTCTAACACTGGCTGATGTTGTTCACTGAGACAATTAAATTTCCCAACAATCTTTATAAGCACAGTTCATTTACTAAAGCATTTAGCTTGTGTTAAAATGGTTACCACATGCAATTTCAGTAACAGGACCAATGTTTAGATAATGGATATAATTCCTTGCCCAGTCATACAGACATTCAAGAAACATTCAAACACTCAAACCATTATGGTTTCATGTTGACATGTTGGCATAGTTAATCGCAACATGACTTAAACGAGGTCTGCCAAAGGATGGTGCATTCCACCAAGCCAGGCCAAAATAAAAAATAAAAAAATGAGTTTTTACTGAGAAGTTATAAAATAACACAAGCTACTAAAAGTCATCAGAGAAGCTTGGCTTTTTTGTAAACCCTTTCTTATATAAATAATGCAGAACTTAGTGATTCTTGCTAAACTGGATCATAATTACATTATTGGTTTACATAATCTCCCAAAGGAAAGCTCTTTGGCAAAGATTTTCTTTAATATGTCTCAAAATTGTTACCAGCTGGTTTGGCTACAGGAAATGCTCCTCTCTCTTAAAAACCTCAAAGCAAAAGCAAAAAAAAAAAAAAAAAAAAAAAATACAAGTAGCATGCAATATTCAGAACCCTTTTTTGTTTTATTGCCTTCCTTGCAACAACGACATGTAGATCTGACCTCTCTGTATTTCATTACATGTATTATTGTATAATGCCTTGCGCAAAGTCTGTGATATCATCCAATCTCATCAGTCTGTCATCTCCTGAGGCCTATTTTCCCCCATTCTTCTATGAAAGCATCCCTTGACCTTCTAACTCTCCTGAGACTAGCATCAGAATGAAGTCAGATCAAACCCATAATAACCCTGTGTACTGATCAGGACAGGACACAGTGTATTCAGGTTGCATTTTAAATTTCTCAGTGCCAGCATGCGCAAGAGCTTGAATATCATTTTACAAAGTCATTCAACTTCACATTACAATCACAAAACATCAGGGAAAAGTTATACAGAATTTTAGTGTTTAAACTTTTCCATAGCTGAATTAGCCAGCCTATCAAGTGTTGCTTGTTGCATAGATTTTAACCATTATCCTAAATTCATCTTCCCCAATATTGGCTCTGAACTGTGGGAACGGACTCAATCTTTCTGTTTTCCCTGAGTAAAGCACAGTATGCTAAAGTGGTGACATCATGAAAGTTGAGGAATTTAAAGGGACCAGGGAATAGTGTCTGTCTGTCTACAGCCTACCTGGTTTCCATCTTGTTCATCAAAGGAGACAAGAGCTGCTCTGAGGGTAATGCTGCAGGGGCTTCTAAGATATAACCAGAGCTTAAATACTTTATAGTCACAAAACATTTCAGCATGAGTAATTGCTTTGTTAAACATTGTAATGATTTTTAGACCTAATAGGCCTATACATAATTTTAAAAAAAAATTATTTGATCACAAGAACTGAATTTAGAATGGCATTCAATAGGAAAAAGAAACAAGAAAATAATCAGTAAGTGCACAAAATAATAAACAGCTAAATGTCATAAAATAATGAACAGCTAAATGTTATGAGTCCTAAAGAGAATGTAGTGGAATATTGGCCTGTTTTCCTCTAGTTCTCTGACAGATTAAGGAGGTGGAAATCTGTGCTGTATAATTTTAAGAATTTATTATTATTATTGTTGTTGTTGTTGTTGTTGTTATTATTATTATTATTTCTATTATCATTGGTGACTGATATAATGAAAAGTGTTTAATTTCATCATGTTTATGAAACTTTCCACACATTCCACACAGAGATACTGTGAATAGGAAAAAGGATACACATGATTGATCATATTTAATGTCCTTCATTACATTGCTTTGCTGATAAGACTAGCTAATTAACCTCTACTATAGGTGATAATCTAATGCTAATTCAACAGGTGGTATATTATATAGTTATTTTTATGTCATTTTTAATAATGAAAGAGGTGCAGTCTATTCATGTCCCATTTCTGTTCATTTGTAAAACAAACAAACAAACAAACAAACAAACAAACAAACAAATACATGAATAAATAAAATACATAAAAATGACTACTCTAAATTGCTCTTAAATATGAGAAGGTGAATAAGTGAATAAATGAAAGTGTGATGCCCTGTGATGTACTGGAGTACACTTCCACAATACAGGAGAATTTCCACAATAGCTTGGATGAGGCAGGTTAATTGGTTACTGAAGATGAATAAAATAAATGAAGAATTCCTAGCATCACTGTACTCATTATTAAAAGTGCTAAATAATCATTAAAACCATATTGGATCAGTCAGATCAGTCAGTTTTATTAAAATGGCATTAAACAATTAGGGGGAAATTGAGGATCTGCTTCTTTCACATCTAAGATATCATTTTTCTTATCACTAAGAGGTTTAAAGTAACACAAACCATTATGATTCTTGTGCTGACAGTGAGACAGAGTAACGAGGCTCACTGTCAAAAACAATGTGTAACATTCTAGAGTAACCACCCAATACTCCAGTAATTCACCTTATCAAATTCTGAATGTAATTAAGAGCAAAGTAAACAGCCTTGGGCAGACAATAACAAAAAGTGGAGTTGATTGAAGGAAAGCCTCCAACATTACTTGAAATTAGACCGGACATGATAACATCTACTTATTAGGCATCTACTTCTACTTAAACATCTACTTGAACTCTCCAAATTTAATTAGTTCAGACACTCATTTCTATATGTGTGGTAAAGCTTTGCCTGAGCACATTTTCTGATAGCTCATCTATCTTTTACCACCTTGTGTACTAACACAGGATATAACACATTTTTAAATGTGCTTGGGAAAGGAAGTTATTATATAATTTTTTATTTTTTTTTAAAAAGCCACATCTAGGTTAAGTACATATTTGATCTATGGACTTAGAGGAGAAAATTTGCAGAGAGTACCTATAAAGTATGAGACAATATCCTCTTTCAAATAGCAAAGTGGGCTCAGCTTCTTAATTAATGTAACCTAATTTCAATGGCGTTAAAATGTGGTGAAGTGCTTGTGATCAAGATATATACGGCATGCCTTGGCACGACCCAAAGGAGATTTTCTCAGACACTGCCAATGAGATATGAAACATGAAAGGGGAAGGGCAATAGGCCTACTGGTGTGAATTCAACAAGCAGTGTTTTTTCAATATGGCCTCTGCTCTAAACTCCATTGATGTTGAGGAAGCACTCCAGTGACTTTCGGCCACTGGCGTCAGGGAGCCCTCCTCCCTTGTCCGTTGCGAGCTTGATGTGAGCGTGAAAGCTGTTGCTAATAAAAGTTTCAAAGAAAGGGATGAAAAGAAGGAGAAATTGAGCAGCCAGGGCTGCATTATCCCTGCTCTGTATGGTGGCTGCCCCGGCGGAGGTGTTCTGCCAATGGCAGGGGCTCTGAGAGGTCGCTGGAGATGTCACCAGCATTGCTCGAGGGCAGGGGCAAAATCACTCGCTTCTCACAGGCTTCAAAGCGCAGGGCAATTACACTCAAGTAGCCAAATGAATAGATGTATCAGCTTGCCAGCAGTTTCTTGAGCAAAACAGAAGAGGCCTTTGAGAAAGAGAGAGGAGGGCAGAGCCACACCTTATGAGTAATGCGTAACAACTCGCATGATAATTACTAGGAGGAAAAAAGCTGCCTATGCACCATCCAAAAAAAGGAACTTACTGCAATCATTGGTTCTGATCGTGGAGAGAAAAATATGAATAGCAAAAGTGCCGGAATGGCTGCACTCCATATGAGCAACGATGTTTAGAGAAGGCGCTCATTGTGAATGCTTCTCTCAGGCAGTGGCACATACGAAGTCAGATTCCCATTGAGTGTACTGAAAAGAGCCTTTGATTGGAAATTGCTTTGGCAGGAGAGCTCACCTGCAGAGAGTAGTCTATAGCCTCTTTTGGAGAGCCCAGCAGCTGCCAGAGCTGTAAGTCTGGGCACCTAGTGGGCCAAAGAATGGAGGCTGCAGAGTCTTTCAATACAAAGCCACTTAGTAACAGAAGGCATGTGCCAAGCTTGCAAAGCCAGAATAAAAAGTGCCCTTCGGAGTTGACTAAATATCAGGGGCCATTTTTTTTCTCGCTTTCTCCCAGTCCCTGCTCCTCAGCCCCCGCTCACACTTCTATCACAAGGACAATAGCAGACCTAAGGAGCCCTAACCGCAGAAATATACCAACAATCGCCAGGGAAAGGGCTGAGGAACTCCGCCGGAGTGTGGAAGCCATCAATTACATAGAGCAAAAGTTAAAAACCCAGCAGGGCCCACGCATTAGAATGCAGAGATATGCAGGCCTGCAGGCAGTGGAAGCCTGAACTGTGGCCAGGCTAACAGAAGCCCACAAAGTGTGGAAAATGAAGCATGAGTGAAAAAGTTTTACCACAACTTGTCTCATTTTTTCCCCACTGATTGGAAAGATATGAGTTGGATAATTGATATAAAAAAAATTGCAGCTGAAATCCAAGTGTGTGAAATTTCAATGGTGCTGGGTAAATATGCTACCTTTACTGTTTCCAAAATAATAATCCAATTAATCTCCAAAAACAATATAAACTCACAAATGAATTATAAACAAATCTGAACAGCACTTGTTGCATCTTAGTACAACAGCAAAGGCATAACTCATAGCCATGTGTTACAGAATACAGATTCCCTGCCTGAAAGCCTTCACAAACAGCAGAGGGCCTAAAAGGGATGAAAAGCACTTGACTGTCCGGACACTGAGAGCCTGAATTCCACTGTGCCTTTTTGGCCGTGTCTCTCAGAAGGCGCCGCCTGACACACTGAGAGCAATGCGCAGGGATCACACAAAGCCTCGTCAATTCAACCATCTCCCAGCAGCTAATTTATGATGCCCTCAAAGCAATTTTCACAGTCAGAAAAGTGCAATTGTATTTTCCAGCTCATTAAACCCAAGCACAACAAAGCTTTCATCCTCCCGCTTCCCCCCTCCCATTCCAGCCCTCCATCCCACAGTCTGCATTTCAAAAGAAGCATCGTGAAAACACAAACCTCTGTAAAGTGTAAAATAAACATTGTGCTCTCTTTAAAAAAAAAACATATTTTCTGGTCAACGCCTAGAGAGAAATTTGTCAACACATAAGCCCTGGATAAGAGGGCTCCAATTTAAAGCATTCATAAACTCAGATTGACCAAGTTTCAGTGAGAATTTAAGGCTTGTTTATTCAGAGGGCCTCTTCACTCTCCTCCCTCTGCTTTGTTCTGCGTTTCATGGGAGGACTTGGAAATTGTAATCTCAGGACAATCAGGCTGACTTATTTGTTCAGCTCCTGTCTCACTTGTAATCGCAGGAAAACCTTTAAATCACGTGAGTACCTGTCAAGCAGCTCCGCTGTACCCTCGGTTGCCCAGCCTCACAAACCTTACAGCCAAAAATAAGCTCCTATGGGGCTAATAAAAAAATTTGTTGTCCAATTGAGCTTGCATAATGTAGGGCTGACAAAGCATGGTCCTGGAGTACTCCACTTTAGTATATTATGTGCTTTAATACACCTACATTGAGTCAGGAAAATACTTAATTTTATTAGATGATTAGTTGGATCACGTGTCAGAGCAACTCCAGGGCCAGGATTGGGAACTACTGACATATTGGATGTAATTACACCCAGACAGGTTTTTTTTAATCTATGCTTTAAAACCATTTCCGAAAACAGTTTAATCCTCTGACATAAAAAACGAAAGCTGAGTGATGAATGCTTTCATGTTACCACAGAAAATATGCTGTTACAGTACTATGCAGGGATGGTTTTAAGTATAAGCAAATAAAATAATTGCTACAAATGTAGGGCATTAAAAGTGTAGCTGTAGAAAGTATGAATTATTACACAATAAGAGTGATTATAGTTTAAGAATGCGAAATTAACTTCATAATAGGTGAGCCCTTTGAACATTTTTCACACAAAAAATGCTTTCTAGTTTTAGTTTGTCATCGAATTAGCCAGAGAGATTGCTCACTGAGATTGCACAGAAGAGTTGCTTTGATAAAACAGTCAGCTCTGCTGTAGTGAATTTGCCCTGAAAACATTTCTGTGCTATGCAATTTGGCCTCAGTCAAACTTGGACTCATGTGAAGGGGAATACTGACGCTACGGCAGAAGCTTTTGTGAAAACCAACTCATTGTATGTCTGGCCACTGGAGAGAGACTGGGGGGGAGAGAGTATTTGAATGTGTGGTCAGAGTTTTTGGTCGCTCACTAAAACCACAAAGATGCCACAATTAGTTCTTGTCCCTACAGAGAAGGTCATGTGACCACTCTCATTGTATCTGGCCTTCACTCAAAAATCTTGGTTCAAGTCTGCAATCAGAATCCAGAAAATGACCTCAATTGTTGGTGTTAACTCTGTGGTATACCTTTAGTGCCATCTGTAAAATATATTCTACGTTTCTATGTTTAAACACAGAAGTTGCCATGTTGGAAAAATAGCGCTGCTTTAAAATTAAGGTTCCATATACTTAATTCTGTATGAATATAATTATGAATTGGGTTTTGTTTTTTGTTTTTTTGACCATGTAAAGTGATGCAGCACTTGATACAGATTGCCTAATAAAATGAAAAGAAGGAAAAAGCTTTGTAGGTGGTAGATTAAATTTCTCACCAGGGCAGCTCAGCAGTTCATGGGTAGCTTACCCTTATAATTGTTCAAAAACAAGAGCATGGCAATTGAGCTAAAGCAGGCAATGTCTTTTTTTTTTTTTGAAAGTCAAGGGACTCTAGGACTGGGGCCATGTTAGGCCACGTTAGCCTAAAATGATTAGGTCAGGTCAAGCTCTTGTTAAGTCAAATAAAAGGTCAACATACTTTCTACTTATCCGTGTCACCCGAGGCCTCTACTTTAAGTGCCCCCTCAGGGCTCTGTAAAAAATAATCCTAAGGAAACCTTATGCGTATGGATGTAAACCCAAAGCTGACTTGCTAAAGCAGTTTCCCTTTCGAGATAGTTAAGTATTTATGATGCCTGACCTCTGCCGGTTTCACTCTCAACAGTCCTGTGTGTTCTGGTTTAAAGTGAGTGGAGGAAAAGCTGGTCATTTAGTTATGAAGTGAAACAATTCAGTTACTGAAATAAACCCAATATTCAATTCGATTCAACATTTTGACAATTTAACTTATGCAGCGATTACTTTTCAATTCTAAATCGAGTCTAAAATAAGTTAGAAAAAAATTTGAAGCAAAACTACAGAGGTGTGCAGTTATTACATACACCTTTGTCATATTTTACTGTTTACAAAAAAAACCTATAAAACTGCTATAATACTTTTATATTTAGAATTAAATTTTAAAAGGTATAATTAATCTAACACCTAGCAGAATACAATTCTAAAGATTTTCAGATTTTCTTTCAGTTGAGTCAGTTTGAATACAAAATAATAATAATAATGAACATGAACATTAAATAGGGAAAAAATGTTCAAGTAGAAGCTCTGTGACAGGTTTATAAGACTACTACAGAGTTCTGAATGCTTCCAATCCTGGAACAATGCACAAATCCTAATCCTGCTCAGCCTGATTCAGAACATCTTTCAGAAGATCTTTCATTCTGCTATAGGACAGCTATATTTTACTTGGTGCTGGCTGTGATAATTTGCCCTGTTTCATATTTCAGCATCTTTACATAAATAAAGAGAAGATTTAAAAAAAAAAAAAAAGATCATCTTTAACATAAGGAAATTTTAAAAATGCAAATATTCATGACCGAACGAACAAAAACAAATAATTAAATATATATTTAATGTAATAATGTGTACATTAATTTCATTCATTGTTTACATTATGCTATGAAATACACATAATATACATAGTTTCTTGAATGTAAAGGCTTCTTTAGAATGATTTTCCGATTTCTAATTTTTTTCCATTCTTAAAAATGTGGAATTAGTACATTAGATAAACTCATTGCCTCTGTGAAAATGACCATCCCGCTTGAGGGTGACCTTGAGGGACAGATCTGCTTTCAAGCTCTATAATGACTTCTGACATGGTTTACTTGCCTCCATGCTGTGACAGAAATGTTTGCCGGAGTCAGAGGAGGAAATATTTGAAACAAGGCACCACTAAAGGGAGCCTGAAGCAAAACAGTGAGATTGCACTTCAAGAGCAAGTTTTTAAATAAAGGTGCTTGTGTGAAGAGGTACGGTATATGAATTAACACAACAACCCTATTACTGCCACACTTTAGTCTAACATTAAAATAAAAGTCATATGAACATTTGCCGTGTAACAGGAAATACATGACCACATAGAATTTAAATGAAGTCTGCACAGTTGTTTAATACAGAGACATTTCACAATGAAATCCAGATGAAAAACTTCACCTTTGGCTTTCAGTACACATGAGACTCAGAGCAGCTCAGAGTGACACAACATGATGCTCAGATGAAAACACGCAGAACTAGACTTGAATAATTTAAAACCTTTTTTTTTTTTTTTAAAGGTTATTCATTTGGAACATGATAAATTAATAATAATAATAATAATAATAATAATAATAATAATAATAACAACAACAATTGAAGGCAAAATTCTAAGCTCTATGACTTAATGAACTTGTACTGATAGTTGGAACGAAACAGTTAGAATGCAATAAATATATAATTTATATATATATATATATATATATATATATATATATATATATATATATATATATATATATATATATATACACACACACACACACACACACACACACACACACATATATATATATATATATATATATATATATATATAGAGAGAGAGAGAGAGAGAGAGAGAGAGAGAGCTGTGAGCTTGAATACTTTGGTCTACATGCTAATTATAGTAATATGATGTATGATTTGCACCTTTTCATGTAAGGTGTTATAAGCAAATGTTTATTCCAAAACATTTCTTAAAAGATACAGTTTTTAAAAAATGATAATAATATTATGACACCAGATATTTATCATGATCTGTTACAGTCTCTGTACCTGCACAGAAATGAAATCCCAATGATGAAACAGAGTAATGACAAGAAACTGCTGCAGGTATAGGGAGTGGTACTCCGTGTTCGGTATGTGATGGACGTGCATGTGCAAACTTGTGTGGGGTACTAATTGTCATTATGTAATTACAGCCATTCATGCCAAGAGGATAATATCACACTGCTGATGACTTTCAGACGTGAACTTTTACAATACAAACTTGGCTGAAATTAAATCAATCAAAGTAAATATTGTAAATATTTGTTATGGACTGCAGCATTACAAAATCTTTCACAGAGGCAAGTAAAAACATTTCTGTCTTTATATATATATATATCATTCAAAGTTCTGTCAGACTCAGTAACATTCTTAAAATGTTCATTTCTTAGAGTTCTTTTTTGAGAATCAGGGCGGAGGATGCATAAGAAATCTATGTAACCCCCTTTGGACACAGACAAACATTCCATCCAAAATCAGATCTTTGCAAAACTTTGAACTCACACACAAAGATCTAACATAAACAGTACTGCACTGCACCAAAGCAACTGCTCCACTGGCAAAGCAATAGTGAAATCATGAGGGATTCCCAAAGAAAAACATTTTGTGTTGATGTTTCAAGCAATTATACTAAGCCCAAGAAAAGCAACAGGAAAAATTAACTATTCAATAAAAGTGGCTGAGAGGGCTAGTTAAGAGGGTGGGGGGTGAGGGGTGGGGGGCACAAGGTTTCCAGAATGACATTGAATTCCCAAGAGGTGAAATAATGCCCTTAGATGACTGTGAAGGAAATTACTTAATAGCTGTAAAGAAGCAAGGAGTAACAGTGATATTGTTAGATACAACACATAATATAGATGTTTAACTACTGAGGCCTGACCTCTTGCAGCTCTCCACTGAACAACAGCAGAAGTAAGTGATTATACTGCAGGGACTTTCATTTTCCGCTTGTAATACTGTGCAGATGACAATTTTTTTGGGACAAATTACTATTAAAAAGATTTTATTTAAAATATTTACAAAATATTTTTAATGAGTGGTCCTAATTTATAATGATGAACATAACGCATAATAGCACAATAATTAGTGGCATGATTTCACTCATTAAAAAAACTCACATCACATTCGTTTTCTGATACTAAAGACAATAGGTGAATGTAATATGTTTAACAAAATGCTAAGCACTAATGTGATTTACTTTTCTTTTAGATACACTTCAGATATAAAACATGTATAATTCACAAATCACAAACTCCTTAAAATAATATACTGAGATGTGCAACAACAACAATAAAATAAGGTCATATTTAGAATGAACTTAGCATACTTACTGAGGCACAAATGTGAAAATTCATGATACTTGTGTTGGCATATTATATCTCCAAACATTTAGTAAAGTAATAGGGCACAGAGGTAAACAATTAAACCCCCAAAATGCCCTTGCCAGAGACAAATTCACTAGGCTCTTTTAATAAGTAAGCCTCCTGTCATTTTCTGTCATTTTGAGTTAAAGAGCAGCACACTGTTTACAGTATTCTGCTTTGTAATAAATCAGAAGACCACTTCCTTCAGGGAAGTAAACACTTCAATATGTGAACTGGTTTTTGAAGAACATTCACAAGTGCTCTCATTAGAGGAGGATACATGGGCCCAGCCATTACACTGACACACCACCTTCCTGAGAGCAAACTGAAGCACACTGAAAGCTCTCAGGCTATTTTAACATTGACAGGAGGAAAATCTGCTTTTCAATGTTTTATTAAATTAGCCTAATCTAGAAAATTGTTCAGTCATAAAATGGTGACTACTATTTTTGTTTTTGTTTACAGTTTAAATTGTAGGAAACAGACACATTACACTCACTGTTAAGAAACAGCGGGTTCCTTAAAAATTTTAAGATACAAATACGAGCAAAATACGAAGTGTTTTAAAAAAGAATTGCGGAGTTACTTTATTGGTATAAATCAAATATTCAAACGTATTAAATTCCTTTGAATGTACTTAGCCGGAAAAAAATACGCTATGGTGTTAAAACATATAAATAGTTTTCATTAGTAAATATTGCGTTTAAAATGCAGTGTGTAGCTCTACATCGAATTTTAACACACTTTCGCTTCACAATCCGAACGAAACCATACAATTATGAATATTATAAATGCATACATTAAATATAAAATATTTATTTGAATAGCCTATATTTAAAATACTTCCGTTCCAAAAAAAAAACAAACAAACAAAAAAAAAAACCCAAACCATTTCCAAGCAGCACAAGCAGCAATCAATGTAATTAAATGCACTGTGAAATATTTAACTTCCTTCATGTGAATGGTATGTTTACAACTGTCAAGAGAACATAAACCGGTTTGAAAAGTTTGAAGTCTATTCGTTGAAGAAAATTTTTATCTAAAAAACAAAAAAACAAAACAAAACACCGATTGTGTGTTTTGATTGAACAGTCATGAGTTTGGTGAGGTTTGAGCGTGCAGCAGTAAAGTGGCAATGTGTGGGAACCGTTAGCTCTGCACTTATTTCCCTGCCATTAAAGTGTTGCAGGAGAGAATTGGTTAAGTGGAGCTACCCGCTGCCTTACTCTCCCCGAGGTAGCTTCCTTTTTGATCTCGCCGAGACTGGCGCCTTCCAAAGCACGACTTGTCTGCCTTATGAAATGCTTTGACTTACGGTGAAGGCTTGCCAGTTGCGTTTCAATAGAGGCTTTTTTTTGCAATCTTAAAGGGCCAAGACAAGCTTTAAACTGCTGTAATGTGGCGTGACACAATCGTCATTCATTCATTCCCATCATTTATCAATTGTTCCTGAAGATCAAGCTAAACATGATCTAATTGGTGCACTTTGTTTTGTCTTTATTACTTAAAGTGTAATTTCTGCATAGCCTACATTTCCTCCTAAACATTCTGCTGAAAAAAAAAAGTTCACAAATAAGCCTACTTGTCGATCATTTTTATGTACGATATGGCTGAAATGATTTAAAAAGATTTTAATGTATTAAAGTTTTATAACAAATACATGTCTCACACACACACACACACACACACACACACACACACACACACACACACACACACACACACACACACAAAAATCAAAGAAGAAAGGCCCAAGGAAGTGGCTAGTTGTCTTGATGCATGGTTTCAATAAGGGTTAAGCTAATGAGTGCAGAGAGTCTCTCTCTCTCTCTCTCGCTCCCTCTCTCCCTCTCTCTCTCCCTCTCTCTCTCTCTCTGGCCCCTCCGGTTAATTGCAACAAAAGTTCTCAAATAGCTCAAACACTGGAGCCCTGGAGCCATCAATAAACCACCGCGGCAAGACAAGTATGATTGACCACGCACATTTCTTTCAAAATCACTTTGACGTCCGTCCCTAAGAAAGTTTGCTGGCCAATCAGAAAGCAGACATGGGGAGTCATGTGGGCAAAATCAAGCGCCGATTGGAGGGCGGCAAAGAAGAAAGCGAACTTTTTGGAGTTTTATAGCTGGGAGAGCTTTGGGCTATACAAGAGAGAAGGAAGCGTCGTAGAGACGCGGCGAATGACAGACAGGAAAAGAAGCGAGGACGAGTTAAATTGAGAGGGCCTGGCAGTTTGGAAGTTGTATGGCCCCTTTACCCGCCACGATGAGCTCTGTTCAAGGAACTATTTCCCAAGAAGGTGAAGCACAGAAGCGCGCAAACACGGACGCAGAAGAGGCTGAGAGCACCGAGAGAGCGGCGGCCAAGGGATGTAAAAACAAGGCGTTCAGTCTTCCCTTTAGTGTGGAGTCTCTAATATCGGACAGAGTTACTTCCAGGACTTCATATTCCGCATCCGACTCAGGGCTTATATCCCCTTCTGAGGAACGATCACAACTCTCACCAATGGGTCTTTACACAGACAGGAAACTGCCGCTGGAGAGCGTCTCAAACTTAGCTGTGGGGAAAAGAGGAGACTCGGAGGAGCTAAATGAGAAGGGACAGGGCGGATGGTTTCAGACACCGTCATACGCCTCTCCTCCAAGTAAGTGGCAATTCAAAACAAAATCTACCTATTCGTTAGGTTATGTAGCAAGCTTTTGCAATGTTCTTGACACGCACATGTCATGTTTCTTCATGCAGCCTATAACCTTAATGTAGATGATTTGGAACAGGTTTTCTCTAGGGGAAAATCTTTTGAAAATCAAAGTATGTTGTCAAAAATGGACCTTAATAATAAAAAATCGAACAATCCATATCCAAGCCTGTACCTTTTAAATGGTCCAACTGTTTGGTTTGTGTATGCCTCTTTACTTCTACCTTATTCTATCTGTCATTCTCACACTTGTGTTTTGCTTTGTGTGTGTGTGTGGTGTTTTTTACAGGACACCCGAGTCCGTCTCCATGCGCGCTCCGAAAACACAAGAACAACAGAAAACCCAGGACCCCGTTCACCACCTCGCAGCTGCTAGCTTTAGAGAGAAAGTTCCGCCAGAAGCAGTACCTCTCCATTGCAGAAAGAGCGGAGTTTTCCAATTCCCTCAATCTTACAGAGACCCAAGTGAAGATTTGGTTCCAAAACAGGAGAGCGAAAGCAAAGAGACTTCAAGAAGCCGAGTTAGAGAAACTGAAACTCGCCTCGAAGCCTCTGTTACCGGCGTTCGCCTTCCCCTTCCCGCTGGGAGCGCACGTGACTTCTCCCGGTCTGTACGCAGCCTCGAGCTCTTTCCCGCGGCCTTCACTGCCCGTGCCGGGACTTTTCGGAGGACCTGTTACCTATGGGATGTATTATTTGTCTTAAATGTGTTCCGTGTAATTACCTGCAAGACTGTTGTTTTTTTGCCGGTCATAAGCGGACAAGTTCAAATGTCCGACTTTGAAAGTAAAAACAAACTGGCGCGAGCCTTTACACACATTTAAGTCTGAGAGCGACAATTAAGAAATTTTACATATATATATATATATATATATATATATATATATATATATATATATATATATATATATATATAGAAAGCTTTCCGTGGTGCCCTTAAAAAATGTAAAATGAAAAACTGTGGCTTATAGTCCCCCCCCCCCCCCCCAAAAAAAAAAAAACTCGTCAAACCGTCAAGTCTTTATATCAGCAGAAATTTAAATAATTTAATTAAAGGTAAAGTAATCTTTGGAAAAAACCTCATTTTGGAACAATATATACTCCCCCCCCAAAAATGTTGAAGGCCAGAAAGGCCATCTGAAAGGCCCGATTATTTGAATACACATCGAGCACCCCTAACTTGAAATGATTTTCAAATATCACCACGACTACATTTGCAAAAATTGCCGAGGTACTTGTAATTTTCCTTGTGAACTGTTGTGGAGTGTTTAAGTAGCTGTAATCGCGGTCCATATTCGCTTTTCTCAGAGCCGATGGTTAAATAGTGAAGGCTATAACGTTTAATGGGTTTACATTTGCCCACAAGGATAACTTTCATTGGTTTTTCGTTTAGCCACAATACCCTTGTGCTACATGTACTATTCTATAGTTTGATAGATTGTAAAATTAACCTCTAGACCTTTTTATAACTGTAAATACGCGTATATATTAGCATACAGATATTTTCAACTACATTTGAAATTACGAATAGAATTGATATTTATATACTGTGTTTACATTTACCTCCTGTAAATTATTGTATATATTTGTACATAAAAATAGAAAAAAATAATCTTTTTGTATTAAAAAAATACATTTTGAACAAGATGAGTGTGACTTGTTTTACTAGAGAGTAAACTGCAGACCCGACCTGCAGGATTTTATTATTAAAATAAAATCGGAAATGATGTTCTCTATTATTGACATGTTCAGTCAAATGCATAGGCCTATAGATACGTGTAAAAATCGTTCTGCCTTTTAGAGTAAAGTTTAACCCACTGCATAATAAAGATCCAGGTAGTTTGTTACAAATATAATTAAAAATGTGAACATTTTCGGGAAGGCGCAGTGTTGCATCGTTTAAAATGAGTTTTCTTATAGGCGACTATTTGGACGTTGGATTTATAAGCATAAGCAACAAACTGTTGCTATTAATAGGAAAACTAGTCACTTATATTATTAAGTCTGATATTTAGCTCAGTATGAGCTTTCTATTTGGTTATGCATTATCCGTTCATCTAAATTAACTTAACCATGATCAAAATTCTAAATAATTCGTTCTCAGAGTTTAAATTTGTTCTTCATTTGGGTTCAAACCTCAATGGCAACTCCAGTGAATACTCTCAATTTATAAGGAGTTAATTACACTCTAAATCTGCGCAATAACCAGTGCAACTGGAAACATTTTAAAGACAAAATGCTTACTAAAGATTGTAAATATAAATTCCGATGTGTTCAGTTCATTACATGCCTTGCACAAATTTAACCAAAGAATAATGGATAAAGAGTCAATTACATTGACATTGGGATTTTGCTTTTGCTTTATTTTTACTGTAAAAATAGTCCTCCAATATAATTCTGGACATGGATAAATGTAAGATCATATAAAAAGATATAGTATTTAACAAATGCAAGCTTTCCTCTACTTCTTTTTCCTTCCACCTCTGAAGCCTCTGACTGAGCCATGGCCAAAGCAAATAGTTGGTGGCACCCTGGACAAAATAACAAATTGACATTAAATAAACATTTAAAATATCAACACACTGTCACATTCTGTTATGGCATTTAGACAGAATATTTTATAAATACTTACTTATAAGTATAATGTGGCTTTTGTCGCTCAGGAAGGGCAAGCTCATGGCTCTCAGACTCTTGGGTCAGAGAAAAATCCATCAACTCACAATTCTCTAATTCTCCATGTCGACTAACTACATTACCAGGCCCTGTCAAACGCTTTTCATCCTGCTGAGGAATCTTTTCCCCTTTTGTTCCTCTGAAAGATGAATAAAAAAACTTATAACAACCTGCTAACATATTTCATTACATGAGCAAGATTTTAAGTAAAAATGGGCATAACACTAATCACGAACCATTAACAGCAACTGCATAATGAATAAAAAATTTCAGTCAAACCTTCTGATTTTCTTTGGTTTGTCAAATCTGAAGTCTGATGGATAGCTGTGAGTAGTGATCAGATGCTCTTTCCTTTTTTTGCTGGTTTGGAATTTCAGTCCACATCCCTCAACCAAACACTGATACTGAAAAGCCATATTACATTGGACATCTTAACAAGAGTCGAGTTGTTCCCAGTTGTGTAGTAGGAGTAGACTGTTTCCATTTTGTATGTGGTCATGCTATTTTAAGTCTTTAACAATTAGGATACCATACAAAGCAAGAACGCAGTTAATATTTTCCTAAACAAAGCATATGGACAAAAAACAAAGGGGTAAACAAAGACTGGATGATTTTCCACTTCCCAAAAATACACTTCACTGACTACAGCCAAAAGATGGCGGCATAAGCTACACACATCAGATCAATAATCATGGCATATTTTTTGATAACAGCCAAGCAGTGAAATAGTGGCTGTTGGCATTTACTGTAAAAACTGGCTGCTTGTTTTTAAAAGTGTTCCAGTGGGATAATTTTTACTTTTAGGTTTACTTCTAAGTAAACAGAGAGAGTAAACGATACACTGCTGCACATTAGGAGTGTCTTCTAATAGCCTACTGTATCTAATTTCTATGAAAGGGATCTCTCTGGAGAGTCCCTCTCTTTCAGAACGTGTGTAACAAGTTCTTCCTGTATTATGCGCTTTCTTGGTGTGGGGGATTATAAGACTCAGAGCTGTAGCAAATGCCAAAAGCAGTGCTAATTTTCACTTTAAATTCAATGCAACATGTCCTCTGACTATTTAGCTATAGGAGTATACTAGCCTACTGTTAATTCACTATTAATTTATTTGTCATTAGCTGCTGATCACTAAGACACTTCTGGGTACAAGATGCGCTGCATGAATCACACAGCAAAGTTTCCAAAGTTGGTTTTAATCATTCAAGTGTTTGTAAATGCTGAAGGTGTTAATTCCATACTGGGCATTTGGATGTGCAGGAACACGCATAACATAACAAAACAGCGTTAAAAAATTGTATCTTTAAATGCAAAGGTAATATTTATACTTCATAATGATCATGGACATTTCTGGTATAGACATTACCATACACTCTCTGTCTGCCATGACCTTAAAAAGAGAGTCGTGCCACTCTAATAAGTGTATATCCAGCAGACGGTTGGAAGGAAAGGAGCGCTTGCAGCTGGAGCACACATGACGATGAAGTGAATTGTAGTGGTGCTCGTATCCCTCAAGAGTGTTGAAAAGCTGCTTACAACCGGCAATGTGACACTGGAATTCTGAAATGCTTAAAGTAAGTCAAAGGCATATGAAGTTAGTGCTTAATTATAATATGCATAATTATACCTTAGTCTCAAATTAATATATATTAAAAATTCACAAGTTCATTGTAGGTCTGTAATATGATGACACACTACTGCTATCAAGAGACTTTAGGACAGAACACTCATTACAGAACACATAACTGATAGTATTTCAAAAAACACTGAACAATGTTTATTAAAAAAGTCACACCAATTATTAAGAGCCTGGAAGCAATTACTGGTGTTGAACTGATCAAATTATTTTTATTTTTCACCAATTGTTTTTAATAATGATCCCCGATAAATAGCTAAATCTGGTCAACTTTAAATTAAAAGTGTTTGTTTCATCTGGTAAATTATGTTGGTTCCATAATAAGCCACCTATGCAAAACGAAAATATTCAATAAATATTATACATGGTAAAATAAAATGTTCCACAATAAACACTGAATTCATTGCTGAATAAATGTGTCTGTGTAAAAAAAAACAACAACAACAAAAAAACAAACACACACATTGTTCCTTTTAACAAGATGATAGTAACACTGGTCACAGACATACTGTCAAGTTTTATTCCAATGCATGTCAGAAGGTTACAATGCTCTTCTATATATCTAATAACTAACCTAATGGCACTCACTTTAATGATGGAGATTCTTCTGTGAGAGGTGTCACGAGATCCTGCAAGTATAAGTGTCTGTGCACATCGCCATCCTGTTGGGAAGAGGGAACAGTTTAGAGTAGAAACCAAATGCAAAATGCAAACACTTTTGCAACCGAGGATCCCCCGGATTGTAGAAAAAAAAAATACACAGACTCACACAGGATCACAGAACAGTGGTAAAAATCCATCTGTTGGGATATTAGGTATATTAATTATAGCTAACTATTTACTTTTAAGTTACTGAATTTTAATATAAATCCAATTAATTCAAGTAACTAATCATTTTATTTGTTAATTTTCATAACTACCAACACTATAGTATGTAGGTCTGCCAATATATCAGACCTCTGGCAGTCACTTATATAGATGTTAAATTAGTAGATTGCCAGACACTCACTGTAGATTTAAATAGAGATTACAACCTCTAAATTCTTGCTGCCAGTAGGAATACTGGAACTACAGCTGATGCAGTGAAATGAAAAGTCAACATCTTGTGCATGGAATAACTAATCACATTTGACAGTAACACAGTTTTTGCAGCACCATACATCACACTTCTTTCATTAAAGCCTTTATATGCAGTGCAGACTTGCACTACTCGAACCCAGTGCTCTGCAACACACTAAGGCCTAAATTGCCATTTGTCTCCAGGGTTCCTGGCCTTGACATATTGCCAGAGCATTTTTCAGACTGAAGTTTTAAACTTTCCAGACTTTCAGCCTTTTTTCAGACTCAAGTTCAAAAAGGAAAACATGAAATGTGATATGTATTAGGGAAGTTGCACTAATAAGGGAGGAATTAAGAACAAGCGATTTAGAAACTCAAATATAAAATAAAAAAAAGAATATATGAGTGTGTGTGTATATTATATATATATATATATATATATATATATATATATATATATATATATATATATATACACACACACAAAGTAATTAGAATATTAATGTTTTTGTTTGCTTAGATTAGATTATTATTACAGTTTCTACATGCGCAAGGCCTGGAAACAATTTTCTTTAAATCCCAGTCTTTTACAGACTTTACAAACAACGGTTCCCCAATATCAAGAACTGATAAGATAGAAAAGATGGGAATTCATTTGGATTTGGCAGCTTTTAAGATGATTCGTTTGTTGTTATTTTACACGTTTTATTTTAAATATATATAACACTTTTGATTCTTTAAACCAGATAAACTTCCCTAACTCCGAGAAGTCAGTGGTGAGAATCAGCACTGTGGCATTAGACTGCTGTCACTTCTAACCTACACTCACTCATATGGTAAAGATCAGAGAAGAAAACATACCACAAAGAACTCCTCATCTTTGTCTAAACGAATTGTCCGGGGTGTGAAATTAAACGGTGAGCTGTTTTCCTCCAGTCCATCGCCTCTTTTGGCAAACTGCTGAGAATATGAGTCACTAGAATTTTTGACAACGGGTACTGAAAGAATATCGATTCTCTGTGTATCACATCCAACCAAAAGTTGTATCAAATTAGTAGACTGCAACATAGCTCATGCACGTCCTATCTCCGGCTGTCAACCCACTCATTTCTCACAAGTACTTCCTTAAACGTCATTGACACGTCACTGCCATCTGTGTCTCACAGGTCCCAAACACCGTCTCTTAAAGAAAACGTTTCATTTGTACCTCTAAACTATAGCCACAAGAGGGCAGCAAAGCCCGCATACTGAGAGTGCAATGCACTAAGTACATTCCGGCATGTTGGGAAAACACATGGCAATAAATACAGTGACGTGACTTTTGTTGGTTAACAGCACAAACTCCAAAAGCGGTGCATCGACTCTCTGCTTCAAAATCAACCGAGGAGCCAGTGTCAGACTTTATCAGACTTTCTTTTTGTTCTGCATTTCACTTAAAAAATGTATATATTTTATAGATATACAGAAGTACAGTAGAAGACGGAGAAGAACGCTATTGTGTATATTATTATTATTATTAGTAGTAGTAGTAGTAGTAGTAGTAGTAGTAGTAGTATAAAAAATGCAAGCACATTCTTCCTGTTTCATAAGGAATATATATTTATGTGAACACAAACAAACCCGCATTTAAGAATCTTCAGTGTCACTACGGATTTTACGTCATTTTCACTGAAGACATCTTTACAACTTCTCCTTATTTACTAATGGATGTTTTGTTTGTTTATGACAGGTAATTGTTCTCAGAATTCAGGTGCTCACACTAATACCTCACAATTCAGATGCTCACATTGTACAATACTTCACGATTAATTATATATATATATATATATATATATATATATATATATATATATATATATATATATATATATATATATATATATAAACCTACAGCTTGTCAATACATTGGTTTCTGGGGGCCCAAGGCAGTTGCCCACCTCTGCTTAGTGCTAAGTCCATCCCTGACTGACCAATACCTCATGATTCAGGTCCTCACATTGTACAACACCACAACACCTTATGACCTTATACAAATATTAGTCTTAAAAAAAGTATTAGACCATGCAACCTGCTGGCCCTTTGTGAATAAAATTTGGCCACCCCTGCCTTGGAGTAAACGATCAAAAGAACAGAGCAGCCAGATGATCACATACAGCACATCCTTAATGACTGTACATCAGTCAACTAAGAACTACTGCATTGTTTGTTATAGTGCTGCTGGAAGTATTAGATTTTACAAGGATAATGATTTAGGATAAAGGTTTATGAGCTCATCAATTGCATTACAAGTGTATGAGCGACTTTTCTGCCTCAGTCCTGCCACCTTTGACTTCTCTTTACAATTTGAGGCACCTCTTAAACATTCCTTCATACTAACCTATATACACTATACGGCCAAAAGTTTGTGGACACCTGGCCATAACACCAGATGTGCTTTTTGAACATCCCATTCCATATCTCCACTCCCTAATAACCTTGCTCTTCTGGGAAGGCTTTCCACTACATTTTAGAGCGTGGCTGTGGGGATTTGCCCATTCAGCCACAAGAGCACTGATGTCAGGAGAGGAGGCCTGGAGTGTAGTCAGTGTTCCAGTTCATCCCAAAGGTGTTCAGTGGTTTGAACTCCACTCGAGTTCTTTCACACCACCCTTGGCAAAACATGTTTTCATGGACCTCACTTTGTGCACATGGGCATTGTTATTCTGGAACAGGTTTTGGGCCCTTTAATTTCAGTGAAGGGAACTTGTAATGCTACAGCATACGAATATATTCTATACAGCTGTGTGCAAATCAGCAGCTTTCTATATAACAGCCCTTATGAGGTAGTCCATTGACTGTAATTTTAATGTAGTTTGCATTTAGGCTATGAATAGGCTAGTTATAGTCCTGTAGGAGGCGTGTGTGGTTTAAACGGGAAATCTTTTTTTGTTGTTAAAAAAAAAAAAGCATTGACTCTACGATGAGTGGCTCTTCCCGGATACTGACACACTCTTCAAGCTAATGTTAATTCTCAGCAAATTCTCACTCGGGGGCGGAGCGTTGGCCAAACTTACAAGAAAAGTCCGAGAAGTCCGACGTTTCCTCATTTAACAGCCAAGAAGCACAGCAGGACAACCATGCACTATACTGGATTATATTTATTACTCTGTTCGTACATTTCAGTTTGGGGTGAGTAAAAAGATGACAATGATCTATTAATGCCTTTTTTTTTAATCTGTTGAAGGGCGTGGTAGCCTTTATGATACTATTTGACTGTTGGTTGGAGGGTATAGGAATCAGCGACATCTGTGATTATAGATATGTAATATATCTAACCTGGAATTAGAAACACAACACACAAAAAGTAACAATTTAACTCATTGAACAGAGATTTGTGGAACTGCGCATGCGCGTGTCCCCCATGTGCAGCGCTACGAGGTGGTCCGACTGCGGCCAGGGCGAATAAAGAGGAGCACCGCTCATCAAGAGGTGCAATCATTTAGGTGTCATAATAAATATTGAAATAAATGTTGTAAAGTCATACTGTTTAATCACGAAGTAATAAGCAGAGTTTAATTTATAACTTATTTTAAACATTAGATACCAAAATTCTGTTTTAAGGCAATGAAACAAATCTAAGTAATATATATTTAACTTGAATGTCTTTTATGCCAATAGAAATATCCTACTGCAGTTGAATATGCCTTGGAAATTGATGGGAAAACCTTTACAATATCACTGGAAAAGAATAGGTGGGACATTAAAAGCAAATGTATAAATAATCAATAAAAAATTTACATCAGTTTGACATTTTAATCATGTGTTTTCACTGTAGGGAGTTCCTAGGGAAGAATTATTCTCTGACTTATTACACAGAAGATGGGATAAAAGAGACTACATATCCATCTAATGTGGTAAGACAGATCAAGATCTATTAAACCTTGCCTTTATAGCCTGTACATATTTAATAGTACAGATATGATTGATCTCTTTTTCTTTCTGCAGGACCACTGCTACTATCAGGGACATATTCGAAATATAAATGACTCCTCTGTCAGTGTTGGCATGTGCACAGGAATGCGGTAAGGAAAGCTATGTTGTGATACCTGCAAACTTTCAGTTGATGAAATGTGACTATTAAACATATAGGCTACAAAAGCTGAGGGTCTGTTATTTCAGTAATCCTAGTTTGATATTTTTATGTATACAAGATGATATACATGTATAAAACAAAACAAAAAAGTTCTTATGATGAGGCCACAGACTAAAGGCAGTTAAAAAAAAAAAAAAAAAAAAACCCAACAGATTGACTATTGTCATTGTCTTATGAATAATGTTAAGATTGTATTGTATTTTTTTGGTAGACTTCACTATAGCAGTCTGTGGTCTGTAAATACATGCTGTGTAAACATCATTGCATAGTATAAAGTATGCTTACAGTTAATGCAGTTTGTGTTCAATAAATATATGAGAAGCAATAAAGTATGCTTACTTCAGTCCTCATCTTTTATTGAACATATCTGGCATTAATATTTTTCAGAGGGTATTTTAGAGCAGAAAATCAGGTCTATCTGATTGAGCCACTGGAGGATTCTGTGAAAGGAGATCATGCAGTTTACAAACAAGAGCACTTGAGGACTAAGAGGGCAACTTATGGATACATCAACGATACTGTCTATGATTATGATGCTGCGCCGAGACTTGCTGGACTGTATAAAAGTAGAAACATGGTACTGAGAGTATAATTAATATTTTGTAATGGTTTTATTTGCTGAGTTTCTAATTGTGTATAGATATTGCACTCTTAGGAAAAAACGTCAATTTAAAACTTCTTCAAGACTTCTTTGGATAATTAAGAGTTCTTAGCTTTCCAAAAGGGTACTACATGGAACCCATTCTGCTAGGCAAATGATCTGTTGTAGCATTTTACACAAAGCCTTTAATATTTCCTCAGTTAGGATTCCTCAGTTGTTTTTTTCTAAAAGTGGACTTCTCTAATATAAACCTAAAACAATTTTCATGTCTCTAGAACATTAAAGTACCCAAAGGAGGACGATATATCGAGATGGTTATAGTGGTTGATCATACAGAGGTATGTTTTTATGTGTATTTTTTTGTAAAGCCTTGCCAGGACCTCTTTTTTTAAATACTTTGTTCTTAAAAAAACTAATATGTATCTATTTTAGTACAAGAATTATGGAAGCTTGAAGAATATAAAAATGAGAATGCTGGAAGTTGCTAATCATGTGAACAAGGTATTTCATCTTGTTATATTACCTGTGTTTGGAACTGTAATGATATAAATAAAAATTAATATATTAGGAAACGTGTTGCTGTATACAATATTTTGTAACACTTTCTTTGCAGGTTTATCGTCCTCTGAACATTCGTGTTATGTTGGTGGGATTAGAGATCTGGAATGATCGAGATCGGTTTGCCGTTAGCAGTGTGCCTGATGATACTCTGGACCGTTTTTTAAAATGGCGTCAGACAGACCTCCTGCCAAGAAAGAAGCATGACAATGCACAGTTTGTTACGTGAGTCTTCAAACTTCAAAACTACTGAGAATGAGTAAAAATGAATACATATAATGAAGAATGCATGCACTGAGTGATATTTAACTGTATTTTAACACATTATATATTTTTAAATATTAATATTTTATGCTGCTTTTTCCCCCAAGTTCCATTTTCAGCTAAACACTGGTTTAAAATGATCACTACCTCATTTATATACCTAGATTTGTACATGTGGATTGTTTTGTATAATTCACACCACATGTTTTCAAAAGGGTTTAAATGTAGAGTATGTGTTGATCTTAGAAATATATTCAATTCGATTCAATTTTATTTCTATAGCACGTTTAACAGTGGTCATTGCCACAAAACAGCTTTACAGAAATATATAAATTCCAGATATTTTAGTGTTGGTCTGGGGTAAACATTGTTGAATGGTCCATGGCCCAGTGTGAACCTCCTGCCGAAAACAATTTTTAGTACTTTGCCAACAATATTGACAAGAGCCCTGAACCACCAGCCATTAAACACTCCAAAAGTATCAGTAATCCACCACCAGATTTTTCAGCGGCTATCCGATGCTTTTCATTGTATGCTGTCCCCTTTTAGCACCAAACATTCTGACAGTGTGTATGACCAGAAGCTTCAATTTAGTCTCACCTGACCATAACACAACTGTTATTCCAATCATGCTTAATGAAGTTCAGGAGTTACTATTTGTGCATATTTTATACAAATATTTTTGCTTATTCTCTTGAAATGTGATCATTTGTGTGATTTTGTCATGCTGTTCTAATTGTGACCTGGACAGTCTGAATATATATTTTGCAGAAATATATATCCGTATTTGCTTCTTTTCCCTTTTGAATTGATGCAGTGGGGTCAATTTTCAAGGATCGACTGTTGGCTTGGCTCCCCTGAATGCTATGTGCTTTCCTTCATCTGGTGCTGTGAACGAGGTTTGCTTTACATAATCAACCTTCAGTGCTGGAAAATGAATTAATATAAAATTATTATTTTAGTTTTGATTCTTGTATTTTATGAATGTATTCATATTACTGCAGAGGCATCATGTACACCAATTGAAAGTATTGTTCTTTCTTCAGGACCATAATAACAATCCTCTTGGGATTGCCGCCACTATTGCACACGAAATGGGCCATAACTTGGGCATGTCACATGATACATCAAATTGTGACTGTGGAAAAACACAACCTGGACAGAACTGTATCATGGGAGAGAGCATTGGGTAAGAATGAAAGGTTTTTTTTTTCTTTTTTTTGTAACACTATTTAAAACTAAAAGACACAGTTTCCATGTATTGCTAAGCTTGCTTTTTCCTGTAATTTTCCTTTCATCATCTTCCCATAGACATGTGTTTCCGGAATTCTTCAGTAGTTGTAGCAAAATGGCTTTGGAGACATTTTTACAGAACTATGATGTTCGCTGCCTGCTAAATGCTCCAAATGAGAACGATCTGTTTGGGGGGCCAGTATGTGGTAATGCCATTGTGGAAAAGGGCGAGGAATGTGACTGTGGAACTTTGCAGGTAATCATGTATACAATCATGTTGTAGCGTAGTCTATTTATAACTCTGATTTATAACTCTGATTTCATTACAGTTATAAATAATAATAATTCTGATCATTGTTAGGAATGTGAGAACACTTGCTGTAATGCCACCGCCTGCCGACTGACAGAAGGCTCTGAGTGCGCACATGGGGAGTGTTGTAACCAGTGCAAGGTAATAACGACAATTATTTATTTCACTACAGCTCAGTATTTAGGTGCTGATCGTCTTGAGTTCTGCTAAAGCCTTTCATCTCAATTCCACTTAGTGTAAGAACCAAGCACAGTGGAATGTGTTCAGACAATAGTACCCAGCATGTTTGGGCTGCATACTCTTTGTTTAGATAGTTCACTCTAAGCAGTCGATTGAGTTGTATTAGAAAAGGTTAGAAAAAATTGTGTGTGCATGTCAGAGTGACACTTTTATGTATTTCTAAGGTACCTTGTTAGCATTTGGGTGCTCTCAGTAACATTTTATTGTCTAAAAATGTGCTACTGTTACCGGAATAAATGTTTTGTTATATATTATTAAAACACAGTACACAAAGCTTCATTGTTTAAACTCTTTATACTTAATCCTACCTCCAGCTAAAGCAAGCAGGAAGTCTGTGTAGACCCACTGCTCATGACTGTGATCTGGAGGAATACTGTACAGGGAAATTAGCACAATGTCCCAAAGATGACTACAAGATGAATGGGCTTCCATGTAACTCCAACCAAGGCTACTGCTATAATGGCCAGTGTCCAACACACCAGGAGCACTGCAAGTCATTGTGGGGCCCAGGTACCCTTTCTCCAGAGTGTTTTCCCTCATAGTTTGTAAAATATATGTGTGGGGATATTTGTAAATATGTAAATATTTTGTCCTTTAAAATTAAACTAAATGATTTTTATTTGAATACATTTAAAGCAAAATACATTGCCACCTCACAGCTCCAGGGTCCATGGTTTGAGCCTGAGCTTGCCATTTGTGTACATGTTCTTTCAGCGTCTTCCTTACACCTCCTAAAAACATGGCAGTAGATTCAGTGTGTGAATGTGTGTGTGTACATGATGCCTCGCGCCCAGTATTTCCGGGATAGCCTTCAGATCCACCATGGCCCTGACCAGGATAAAGCAGTTACAGAAGGTGCAGGAATGAATGAATATGCATTCATTTGTTAATTTAATATCTGTTCACTTTCTAGATGCTGATGTTGCTGATGATGTATGTTTTAACAACAATTGTCAGTGGCCCAGACACCCAACATGTTCCCAACAGTAAGTTTGCTTTTGCTACCTGTACTTTGCATTACTTATAGTATAATTGTGTTTACTTTAGAATAACAATATTATTATTTTTTATAGAAACAACAAATGTGGGAAAATATACTGCTCAGGTGGAAATGACCTTCCAATAACGAAAATGAAAAGAATTATTGTCTGGACAAACTGCAAAGAGGCTGTGGATGTACCTGGTACAGAGGACATAGGGATGGTGCCATCAGGTACCAAATGTGGGACAAACAAGGTCATTGAATGAAATTTGTATTCAGTTTATTGCCTACTGTACTCATGTCTTCTAAATTTGGAAGTCTGACACCTTTTTTTATTAACAGGTGTGTTACAACAGCCTTTGCCAGGATGTTACAACCACCTATAGAACTGCTAACTGCTCTGCAAAATGCAATAATCATGGGGTATGTATACAGATAAAACATTTCTGATTCTGTTATCTGTTTCAAATGAACAGAAACTAAGAGGAATTGCAGTACACAAAAACGTTAATAGATGAAGTGAAGTTTTCGTTATAATGAAACTGATTGGAATTTTTAAAGGTCTTTTAAATAATAGGCGTAGATTCCCTTTTAACCTGACCTTTATTCCATTGTTTGGGGTATTTAGTTGACATTACCCTGCTGATGGGGAGATTTTCACCATGTGTGACTGTACTGTTTTAATCATAGGTGTGTAACCATGAGAACCAGTGCCACTGTGATCCAGGCTGGGCTCCCCCCTACTGTGACACGAAGCTCTATGACATTTCAAACTGTATGTCAATTTTTTTTATTGCACAATCAAACTATTCAGGTTATCAATTTTTAATGTTCATGGGAATGCTTGAATAGTGGGCTGATGTTGCCATGTCAAATCTGATTTTGTCTAACAGGGCAAGATGTGGTCATAATTGTGACCACCATCATAGGCATCCTGCTACTGATTACTGTTATTATTGGATTCTTGATGTGTTGTAAAAAACAAAAGATATTCAGCAAGAGAAGGTTAGAACAAGTTATTATCAAGTTATTAATTGTGGTTGTATAATCAGCTGTCATATTTCTGGTGTAAAACAACTTCTTAAGTTTTATTTGTGTGTGTGTGTGTGTGTGTGTGTGTGTGTGTGTGTGTGTGTGTGGGTGTGTGTTTCCATCCGCAAGCTCCTTTACGGATATGAAAGTCTACCCAGGTCAGTGCAACCCAGCATTTCAGCCAATCAGTGCAAAGAACAGCCCCAAATGTGGACCCCCTCGTATCAGCCAGCCCACCTTTCTAGAATCATCTGCAACACAAGCCTGCACACCTTTATTTACTCACATTACACCTAGCAGAGCTCCACCACAGGTTAGATTATTTATCATTTTAACCTGTGCATACTTTTATACTGATTATACCCAAATACTAATGACTGCTTACATTTTACCTGCAGCCTCCAATGGTAGCAGAACAATCCAGGATGGAACAGGTGATTAATTCATTGTAATTATGTAAGGAAAGATTCAGTAAATCAATCAAACACACAAACAAACAAACACCCCACAGGTTTGTACTAACTGTAGTCAGTCAGACAGCATTTTCTTGGTGTTCACAGTTTGCTTCTTCAGTTTTGCATCAGAACTATGTGGCTAACAGTTAATCCATGAAATCTGTCTCACTCCTTTACATTAATGTGCACATTGACCATAAATGCATGTGCACAGTGAATTTTTGCAGCCTACAGAAAGCTATGCTGTCCTACACAGCACTGGCAAGTCTGTGTGACGTTACTGATAAACTAGATTTGAAACAAGTGTATAAGCATAAATTTACTAAAAATATGTCGGGTGAGAGAGACACCGATTACTTGTTTGCAGCATTAGCCTCATAGCAACAGTACAACTTATGGCAATGACTGTACTTGTAGCTAATTGTGTCATTTTGATCTATGACCTGTTTCACCTTTACACTATTGTTTATCCATATATTTATTCACATTCCTTTTATGATTCACATTTTAGGTTTTGAAGACTTCAGGTCCATGTCCTGTTGTTCCCAACTACATTAGTTACACTCAGGTATGGATTGAAATAAGCATTTACAATGTATTGATACTGTATTATAATGCTACATTTTCAGAATCACACTTAAAGGACATTAGCCATGTAGGTTTCTTCTAATTGTTAGATTTTTAATATCTTCCTTTGAATCCAGGAAAAGCCTTTGCCTCCTGGATCTAAACCACTACCTCCATCAAAACCTTTACCTCCACTGATTACTAAGCCCGTAAGTCTTTATATTATACTGCTTGTTGTTGAATATTGTGAAGTGTTTGTCGTTATTTGTTTCTCTTGCCTCCTACTGATTCTGCTTGAACGTTATTAATACATAATTATACGTTATACAATCTGACGGTTCTGCTTTGCTCACTTTTATAGGTGCATAAACCAAAACTCCCTCCAGTGCCTCCTGTGAAACCATCAGGAACAAACCCAACATGGAATTACCCTCAGGTGAGTTTTTTGAACGCAAACAATTAAACTTGATTATTCAGGACTGACCGCATTACTGAATCAGTTGTCTGAATCTTTTATTGATTGTTTTGCACATCAGGCAGCTGCAGCACCAAAGGTTCCTTTCAAACCTCCTCCAAAGTTCAGATGATGGGAAGCAGAGTGACTTTTTCTGAATCACCGAGAGCTTCATGAGAAGTTTTATGAGCAATCTTAAGGCCTCTACAAGAAACACAGCTGTGATGATTATTCAGACCTTTGTGTGCACTTTAGCAGGGAGAAACAGGACGGGCATCAAAATGGTGGGAAAATAATCCCACAAAGAACTGAACGTTTTAAGTCCTTTGGGATGTACTCCCTTTTTCCTTGATGTCTTATTTGACGTGGCTGCTTGAAGAATGTTCTGTTATGGTACTTCTTGATGAACTTGATTTGTGTTGATGATTTTAATTATTAGCAGAGTCTTCTGTTATATACAGTATGGAGTGTATGCAGAAAAACAGTTCAGGTTGTCTCACTGTAATTTAACAAATTGCCATTTCGGTAACAAATACAATAATATTCAAACATAGTCAAGACTGCATCGTTGTTTGTGCTTTTTTAGTTGATTTTTTTTTCTTCCTCAGACATATTAATATTACTACTATTCTGGCATGTTTTTAACAATTCTCAGCTGGCCTGAGAGCCTGAAGATTTTAAGTTTCTAGAGCTGAAATAATTTGAAATAATTAATTAATTAAACGTTATTGATGGTTTTAAGAATGAATAAATGATTATAACTGTTTTCACAATATTGTCCTTCTAGTGTCAATATTCTGGTAGTCTAGCAGTGGTTCCCAAAATGGATCCATAATTTTTAAATGTACTTACAGTGGTGGAAATCACAGCCTTCAGTGATCAAAGTTATTATATTTATTGTTGAGTTAGCCTGTTTAAAATGAATGGGTTTAAAAGAGTGCATCTCAAGATGAATAAGATGAATATGAATATGAATATATATATATATATATATATATATATATATATATATATATATATATATATATATATATATATATATAATTTTGTGTATGGGCCTATTCAGTAATGAAATACATGTCAAATTTATGTGATTTAATAGTTTATTTTATTAAATATATTTAAAAGGTATGCATCATTGCTGACACCTAGATGAACACTTTACAGTTGGTTATATGACTGTAAGTCATTCCCTTCAAATGCTATTGAAGTTGAACGTGTTTAACAATGTCGTATATGTTTAGAGACGGTCCCTTAATTTCCACATATCCGCGAATATCGAACGTCCAACTTCAAATCAACTTTATTCCAGTCTAACTTCCATCCAGCTTTTGGCTACAAACAAACAAACAAACAAGCAAACAAACGTATGCAAGCAGGTGTAGTAGCAGTTTGTACTTATTTCACCCATTATTCTATGAATATCAAGGAAAATTTAATATAGTCCTCTAAATATAGTTACTTTTAAATTCCTCCATGTACATAAGTGACATTTCATAATTTGACCGATTTTCGAGTAAACGTAAAACTAATTACACAATTTTTACTTGCTTTATTTATTAATTAGTCGATGCAACACGTGTGCAATAAAATATAAACACCACATTGAAAGGAGACCATATCTAAAAGTTACTAAATTAATATCATCAGGTGGTATAATTAGCTCAGAAAAGTATTTTAGCCTGTTTAAAATGAATGGGTTTAATCCACACCTCAATAACCCAAAACAAGTTGACCTACAAATAATATGGACTTGAATGTGTTCTGTCAAAATTTCTGGAAATTTCTGGAATAGAAAGCTATATAGTAAATAGACAGAACATTAGGCTATTGTATGCATACAGGAAATGCTGAGAGGGTCCATGGGATTTATTTTACGGTTAAAGGGGTCTCTGGCTGTTTGTTTGAGAGCCCTTGGTCGACATTACTGCTGCCAGTCTACAGTACTAATGGAATTTCAAATCGCCTTTTCGTTTTGAGTGCATTGTCCATGTCGCGTGCCGTATTTTTGGTTGCCTAGAAACCGTTCAAACAACCCAACAGGTGCAGAGCTGAACTGTGCGCAGTTAGACATATGTTTAGATTTTCAAACACGAAAGAGTGCATCTCATGATGAATAAGGAGCTAAATGAAGAAGCCCTGCAAGACCTCTACGCTTGGATAGATAAAATAAAACTCTCCAGACCTAAAAGGAATATCTCACGCGACTTCAGTGATGGAGGTAACTCAGATAGCGATGCTGCTAGCTAACACACTAACTTCCATCCAGCTTTTGGCTACAAACAAACAAACAAGCAAACAAAAGTATCCAAGCAGGTGTAGCAGCAGTTTGTACTTATTTCACCCATTATTCTATGAATATCTCTAACAGATCAAGGAAAATTAATATAGTCCTCTAAATATAGTTACTTTTAACTTCTTCCACTTGCATAAGTGACATTTCATAATTTGACCGATTTTCGAGTAAACATAAAACTAATTACACAATTTTTACTTGCTTTATTTATTAATCAGTCTATGCAACACGTGTGCAATAAAATATAAACACCACATTGAAAGGAGACCATATCTAAAAGTTACTAAATTAATATCATATCATATATCATATGATATGATATGATCAATATCATATGATATTATCATAATATCATATCAACATCAATGGTATAATGAGCTCAGAAAAGTATTTTAGGGCAGTGGATTTAAGAAACACTGCTTGCTGAGGTCTGGAGATATATTTCTACTGAGGAAACCAAAAGATGCCATCAACCTACTGCAACAACAACTGGCCAGTGGTTGTGGGTTAGTTTTAGAGAGAAAAAAAAACAGTGCCTTCCAAAGAGTTCATGAAATAAATACGTGCTGAGGGGATTTGTGCAGTTGGTTTTACAATTAAAGGGGTCTCTGGATGCAAAATGTTTCCTGACCTATATATCATTGAAAAAACCTTGCATCTTTCTGGTTTTCATGTCTGTAGTTATGGCTGCTGAAGTTGTGAAGCATTTCTTCCCCAAGCTGGTGGAGCTACACAACTATACACCTGCACACTCCACTCAACAGAAACTGACTAACTGGAACATGCTAAACAGGCAAGCAAATGTATTTGTCTTCCAGGCAGACAGTAATAAAAACCATACTTTGTTTATATGACTCTGGTGCTGCCTCAAACGCTCCCAAGGGATTAAGTGAGACATTCGGCTACATCTCTGGCTTCAGTACTAATGATGGAATGGGAGAGTTGGGGGCTGAATGTTTGTTTTTGATCTAGTGCCTTTCCTAAAATAGGCATATTTAACTTAGAAGCCTAATTCATACAGAACAGAACATCATCATCATTATTATTATTATTATTATTATTATTATTATTATTATTATTATTGAACAACATGTCATATTTTGATCCATGTATGGCTACATTTAATGTTTTAACTTGATTTAAAATTAATTAGTTCCTGTTATCAATTGTTATAGGAGTTATCAACAGTCATTCCTTCACTTTTTATAAAAACAGTCAGAGCTGCTTTTATAGAAATTAACACTTACTGACCAATCAGAATCAAGTCTTGAACAGCATTGTGGTATAAAATAAATGACCCAACAGTTCTGTTTATTAAAGTGCAGTAAAGTATACAGTATATTTCCTTTGCTTTCCACTTACAGTATAAAGACTGTCATGAAAATTTGCAATGAGCATCTGAAATCTATAAAATGATAAACATGGTTGTTCTCTCAGGAAGGTTTTCTCCAAGCTGAATTTCCATGTTCCAGTGGACACTTTAAAGAAGATCACACTCAGCACCCCGGGAAGCATTGAGCCGGTTCTGTGTGTTCTCAGAGAGAGATTAGAGGACAAACAAGCAGGGAGAGTTTCAGACATCACCCAGGTTAATTACTGAAACTTCATCTGTGTGTGTGTGTGTGTGTGTGTGTGTGTGTGTGTGTGTGTTCGTTTTTTTTCACAGTGAATCACTGGCTACATAAATAATGAAATGTGCCTGTCTTCTTTAGGATTTAGAATACTACAGCACTGTAAATGAAAAAGCAAAAACAGGTAAGTTTGTCTGAACTTTCCCGAAGTTTGAAAAGTCATTGCTCACACTGCTCCATCATCCTTACAGCTTAGCTTTTATGTGGTTACACATGACAATTCCTCCAGTTTCACCGTAGTGTAAACTCAAAACCCTCGTTGTTGCAGTTCTTCTGCTTGCTCATAGCATTTGTTCCAATGACCAGCAGCAGATTGAAGCCCTTACAACATGTTTTTAGAAAAGCAAAATGCTGATGGTTGCTGTGTAAAAACAAATGATCTCATTGTCATGTAATATTGATACCTTTAACCCAGACAGCAGCAACCAGTAAAGATATTTTCTTTCTCTTAAGAGAGATTCATAGAAATGTTGAAGCCTTGGGACTGAGAGGTCTTTACTTCTGCATCCAGTATTGTTGTGTAAACATGTGTAATGTGGTTGCACCATGACGTTTTTGTTCTGGAGAACATAACTTTCATATTACTTGGTCAAATTCACATCTGAAGATGATAACTAACACTCACTCCACTAAGGAATCAATAAAGAGGCGTTAGCTCATTTGGATCCCAATTTTATTTTATGTCAACGTGTAAAGAAATGCCAGTGTTTTGGCCTAGTTGGCCTTCCTCAGGACAAAGAACAAAGATGCATATCATGTATCATCATCTGATCACTGTATGCCAACATGGAGCCTTAGTGGTTAGATTCAGTCATATGATGTGGGAGTGATCACCATGGAGAAAAGTCTTGTAGAGAAGAAACACAAAATGCTCAAATAATTGTCTCAAATAATGATAATTATATTAATAATATAACTATTAAATTAAAAACATTTGGCTGACACTTTTATCCAAAGCTACTTACAATTGAGACAGGATATATCTGAGCAGATGGTTAAGGGTCTTGCACAAGGACCCAACAGTGGTAGCTTGTCTTATAATTCACAACTGTCTGACTACAAGGCCAAAGTCTTAACCACTGAGCCACAAGTTCCCATGATGCACTTCTGTCAGTCCTATAAGAAACATGTACAACTAAATTCATAAAACCCAAAAGGAGCAACGATGTTTTTGTCCATTTCAGGCATTTGTTGTAGATGTTTTAATACCTCGGTAATATGAATTACAGATCTTTTAATCTTTTCAGTTGAATATCAAAATCAGATGCAAACTCTAGCAGTTTGTTGATAACAGACTTGTCTGTGCCAGTCATTTCAGCTCTCAGTTTCCTACACCTCATTATTATTATCTCTCAGCTATGGCCTGAGGTCAGCCCAACTCCCTCTTTTCATGTAGAAAAAAGTTTTTCCCCTATCAGTTCCTTTCACCAGATGGCCCTTATCACTGTCCACAGGCTCTGACTTACTGCTCCTGTTAGAACCAAGCAGAAAGTCCCAATTACTATCAGATCAGGAAAACTATGCTAATTCTAACATAGGCACAAATATTCATGGTAAGGAGTTGATTACCTGTGGCTTTGTTTCAGTTTGTTATTTTCCTTCTGTTATGGGACCCTGTAAAGGTCAAACCTTGTTAGTGTTAATGACTTGGCTCAGACCTTTCAGCCAAATAAAAGTCTCTAGTTGTAGTGCTCTGTAGTCTGGTGCTCTCCATCGCCTTTCCTTTGATCATTTGACCTCAATGTGTTTATTAGGTTCACATAGAGGCAAATTAGATTAGCTTTGCCTGCTAAGGATCTATTAAAACCAACTAGCTTTTTTTTTCAGCTCACAAATTGATTTCTGAGGAATCAGGAGCCAGCTTTATTGAGAATCTTAAAGTGATCAAATTTTAGTTACATTAAAAAAAACAATTTTAAGCATAAATACATGTCAGTAGTTATGTTTTTATCATTTTGTACATTGTTCTTAATGTTTAGATACTTCTAATTAATATATAATTATTAACTGAAGATGATTAAAGGGGATAGTTGTGTAGAAATCTCTTTCATACATTAGCAAACATTTTTTTTTTTTTAATTTTGCAGAAAATGGCCAGAGCACTTTTGAGAACTCTCACAAGACAGCCGGTCCTGTGAAAAAGACCCAGAAATCTAAGTATTACCTGCGTTGTGCATATAATCATATTATATTATTAAATAATTGGACAGTTGAAATCCTGTGTCTTATAACAGCACTTAATTTTTTACAGCCCTCCTATAGTGTTGGGTGAAAATGTAGACCCAGCCTTCCGGTTGCTTTTGGAGGACAAGGAGCAGGCTCTGCTGGCTTTACAGGAGACTGTAGAGGTAAGGCTATTAAAAAAAAACCTCTACAACACTGTTGCACCTTTTCTGTTTCAATTCATTATGAAGATCCATAAACTGAACTCTCCAGTTTACTTCCACCTTTTGTGGAGCACAGAATTGTCTGTATGGTCACAAATATCATACTAATTGCTAGTTTTAAACAAGATGGGAGAGAATTGGTTTTCACTTTCTTTCTTCTTTGATTAGTTAGAAGGAAAAACACTTCAGTCAAGATGTATAATGTCCTTCAGACCTGAAAGCAAACCATCCTCCTTCCTTTCTTATTCTATACCTCAGCTCATGTTCATTATCATTTTTATCTGATGGTTTGATGTAAAGTAATATTGGCCATCTGACAAAAGCTAAGACTTGGTAGACAAACTCTTGATACACAAAAAAAAAACCCTCTTTCAGACACACTTGATATACAAAATCTCACAGTTAGACCAAACAGAGAAATACTCTTTGACACTTCATCAGTGTCATCGTCTTGTGTCATACTGGAACACACTTATACTTTGTTAACTTAAGTAAATCTCCTCTAATGCAAGATTAAACATCCTTCCTCTGATTTACGAGAACTCATGGGTACTCATGTCATGTTTCTTTTATAAAACTACTTCCTCTTGCTTTTGCAACTGTAGTGTTGTAAGCAGAAGTAGATCAGTGTAACATCTGCAATAATTAGGCTTTTACTGTAACATTTTTAAAGAGTATGTAGTGCAAAATAACTAACACCGAAAAAACACTTACTGATTTATTAGTTGGCACATATAAAAACCTGCAAACTTAATAATACCCATGAAAAAATGTGCAAGCTGATTTACTAACAGGCAACTACAGAGGACAATTTTGACATGTGCAAAATGGCACATATTGTCTGGTGTATGCCTTAAAGATTATGCAATTTATGGCATTCATACCGAAAAGTGCCTATGCAAATAGATTCATTTAGCATATGCAATTTAGTTTAACAGCCAGGAAATCCCTCAGGGAATGGTACTTATACGTGCAAATTAGTGCACCCAACATGCATGTATTATATTTGCTGGAGTCAGGTTCAAGCAGTTGAAGACATAATTATATTATTCACCAGGTTTAAATGAGAAAGTTTTGCAAGATTATGCCTTAGTATATATAAGTGGTCAGTCAGTCCCCTGGTGGTCCAGAAGATAAGGATCCCATGCTCTCACTGCTGCAGCCCAGGTTCGATTCCCAGGCTGGGAACCAATCCAGCCACTAGATTGCACTCAGTGCCAGTCCCAAGCCAGGATAAAACAGGAGGGTTGCATCACGAACAGCATCCGGTGTATGTAAATAAATAAAATTGTGCCAAATCAAATATGCAGACCAACGATCTGCTGTGGTGTCCCCTAACGGGAGCAGCCAAAAAAACAACAACAAATATAAGTGGTTATAAAGTTTAATAAAATGATGATTACTACCTCAAATATCTTAGTGTTAGATATTCTCATGTTTTCAAGTTTAATGCCGGGAGCAAGCTAGAGCCTGTGAAAAGGTTGTCATTCACATAAATATTATAAACAGAATTTAGCCAGTGATTTTTGTAAAGGAATGAAGCATGTTTTTAGTATGTCTGACTCTGACAAGTGGACTAGTTCATCTTTCCTGATCATTTCTTTCAGTAGTGATGCACCAGTGTAATGTTCATTGTTGTGATTTTACAGATTTTACAGATAAAAGTGAACAGGTTGGAGCATCTGGTTCATCTGAAGGACCTGCGCATTGAGGACCTGACTAAGCACTTGGAGAGGTACAAAGCCCGCACCAATATTCCATGAACACCAGTACCATGAAAACAGTACGAAACCATACAAGGGCTGAAGAATGAAAAAGACATTTTACTTTTGTCCTTTTTGTCTTTTAAGTCATCTTGTTTTCTTCACTCTATAATGTTGAATTTAGTAATTATGAATAATGAATAATGCTATAGTAAGAATATTCAGTGTGATCCTGAGCATTCTTAAATGTATCAGCATAATCACACTGTACATACCTTGTGGTTGAAATTGAAATGATTGTATTTTAACAGGTTTTTATTTGTTTTCCAAAATGTTTTTATGATTGCTTCACTGTGTTCTGTAGCTGCCGATTATTTACTACTTACTATTATTTAATTACTATGTAATTCTGTTTGGCAGTAGATTGTGGCATCATCTTGTAAATCTGCATTTATTAAATTTGAATGTTTTGTTGGACTTGCTCTTTCAATTGCTCATTGTTTGTGTCATTGATACTTAGTTTTAACCTAATTAAAACACAGATGACAGAAAATGATGAAAATGAGCAGTGCAACTATCTTGTAAATATTCAACTAAGTTTGTTTTTGTCATAAATTAATTTTGGTTATCACACAAATTTGATCAAACCCTAATATAATGATACTATCAAAATAAATTGCCATTCATTTGGTTTAGTTACTGGTTGTAAATGGTTGTAAGGCATATTTTGCTTCCTTGTAGGAGGACAGTCTTCCTACTTTGGATTAATAGCTACAGGGTCTTTAAAGCTAGATCTCCTAATACCTTGTTACATTGAAAAATAAGAGTAAGGAGAAAGGTATGTTTTATACTACAAACTGGCAAAAGAATGACATCTAGATATACTGTATATGGCAGGATGGTAATCACCAAATCTTATGTAATTATTTTATTTTCCATCTTTTGTTTCTGTTAGTACTTTTTTTTTTGGTTTGTTTCAGTGGTTGTTTGGAGTTATTTATCTTCCTCTCTCTCTGTTTATTTTCTCATGTCTTGGGTTTAAGGTTTCTATTTGTGTTAGCTTGTTTCCTCTGTCTTTGTAAAGTAATCTAATGACATTGTGAACTATATACAGTAAATATTAGAAGTTTCAGTGGTCAGTGGTGCACACAGAACATAAATACCCATATATGTATAGGAAATGTTCCTAGAATAACATATAACAAGTCAATGAGACTACAAACCCACATCCTCTGTAGCTCTGTGTTTCAATATGAAAGATCTGTTGCAGTAAAATAATAGCCAAGTAGTGTGTCTGTGTTTATGCATGTGTGCATATCTTTCTCTTAAGCCTCAACCCTTTGCTAAAGCCTCAGCCTCACACAGTGTGATATCTCAGACTGACTCTGACTGGAAGCTTGGGAATGTGGGAATGGAGCCTTGGTAGCTCGAGCAGTAGTAAAGCTCAGTGACTCACAGCTTCAAGCAATGTTTCAGCTCCTCTGCTGTTTTAAAGACTGAAAAAAGCAGGACATCAGCGTGAATACTTTACATCGGTTACATGCAGGGCAGCAAATCAATTTGAGGAATGCATCTCTATACCTAAAAGTTGTAAAATTAGCATTTAAAATGGTTCTTACCTGTTTTGAAAGTTTATCACTGCCAATTAGTTCCTGTAGATTTTACAGTAAATTACTGATAAGTAAGCTGCCAGTAAGCTACTGTAAAAACACCAAGGTAGAACTGTACTTACTTCAAAATGCTATAATTTCACAGTTGTATGGTGTTGCATGCTTCATCACCTTGTGTAACAAATTAGCTGCCTTAGCTTAATAATATAAGCTTCCTATCACAGTTTACTCTAACTTTAATTCAGCTAGCATTAGCATGCAATATATCCTGTGTAACAAACCTTAAAATCAGTATTGACTATACTGAAGCTTGACCAAGCATTGTTAAAACACTGCACTTGCTTTTATTATTATTATTATTGCAAACTCTAGTCCAGGGAAAAGCCAGCAGGAGTGTCATATCAGTGAGCTAAACATAAAACATAACCATAACCATATAACAACAAATACAACTTAATCTAACAAAACAATGAAATTAAAACGATGAGGAGGCCAAGGGGCTGACACATATGCAAATTATTCTGATGATATTTTGATCTAATAAAGTCATGTAAGGACAGAAAAGGCTCCACTGAAAATGAGTCAAAGTGCATAAAGAAGAAGCGTGCTATTTCCTGATGACTAATTCTGTGCTCATGACAAGCCCATAGTTAGTCAAGCTGAGACTAAATGTACAAGCCCACAAACCAAAATGGAGAGACTTCAGAGAGGGGCCGTTAGGGTGGGTCATTCAAGCCAGGGTCATTTATGAGCGTTTATTAACATCTGAAAGCAGGAGAACGTTGTGCCATGCCAGAGATTGAAACAAGCAATAGGGTGTGATAATAATCTCATTCTAGCCTGACAGAACTCCTCAGAGATACAAAATGTTCACTGATTCATTGAAATGCTGTTAATGGAGTGACAAAATTAAAATATGGAAACATAAATTTGATTCCATGTGATAAATACAAGCTTTGATCAGCATGTCGAGATATCAGTGTTTCCGAATTCTGTTTCTCAGCCATGTGAGAGATTAAGATATAAAAAATTATGACTGTACTGAGTGAAACTTTGTTTAACGTTTACTGAGCGCTACTCAAGAGATGAATGAATGAAGAGTAATAAATATAATAGAACCCATTTGTTGGCTGAATAAGGTGAAATAAACTCTTACACACACGGAAAGTGTTTTCACTCAGTAAATTCTGTGTGAGTTTCCCACCATACACTAATGAGGCACTGAAATGAAAAAGACAGGGAACCACAGCACAGTAGGGGGTCAAACAACAGTCAGTACGTGTGTATTTAATTGTGTATGTCAAACGGTGGGTTATAAATCCTCTAACCAGCAATAAACAGGACACTGACAAAATAAATCATCTAGCCACTGTTCTAACGTTCCTCATATCAACATTTAGGTCTGAGACATTGATTTCTAACTTAACAAATTATAACATCAAGGACAAAACAAAGACATTTGGTGTTTACACCCTGACCCCTTGCAGGAAAACGGAAGAAAATAAATGAATGAATGACTATTATTGTTTACACTTCTCATGACTATGGAGTTGTTTTTTCAAGTGCAAATGTCTGAAACGTCGGAGCCGTTTCTGTAGCGTCATCTCACTGTAATGTAATCTGCAGACAAGATGTCAGCTGCGGGCAAGGACTTTAAATCTCTTTAAAGACACATTCTGTCCATTCCCCAGAGACTAGTGGACAAATATTCTTCAAACACAGGATGTCTAAACATCTCCCATAATAATAATAATAATAATAATAATAATAATAATAATAATAGGCGCGTGGTGGCTTAGTGGTTAGCACGTTCACACCTCACACCTCCAGGGTCGGGGGTTCAATTCCCACCTTGGGAGATCCCACTTGGGCTACTCTTCTGACTATTCTTCTGACTCCCTAGTCAGAAATCTTGCGAGGAGTTCCTGTACGTGGCTGGTTGATGATGGAGTGATGTTGCTTCCACTTGCGGATAATGGCCCCAGTGGTGCTTACTGGAGGATTCAGAAGTTTTGAAATATGTCAAGGTCTTGGTCTTGGTTGTGAAGGTCTTGGGAGAGCTGTTTGGTTTTACCCATCATGAGATGTTTCTTGTGTGACACCTTGGTAATGAAAAGCCTTTTTATAGACCATTAATTTACTAACCCAGGTGATATTCATTTGCACAGATAGGGGTATAATTACTTACGGATTTCAGCTGGTACCTTACCTTACCTTGCCTTGGAGAACTGCTTTTTCTTAACATGTTCAATACTTTTTTCCTGTGTCATTCAACTTAATTACAAATAACTTTATTTACTTACTTTAATGTAGTGAATTCTTTATATTTCCAGATTTCTTGTGCTAATACTGATGTCTGGTGAAAATTTCATGTGAATAGCTTCATTGGAAATATATTTACTGAAAAAAAAAAATGCTGATGCGTCCAATACTTATTTCCCCCACTGTATATAATTTTAGAAAGGGCTCCCTAGTAATGCACATTTTAGAAACTATAAGAACTATCTGAAGAACCCTTAATAAGCCCTATTTTCTCGAATGTACTGCATAGATTTGTGCTCTTCCACTTTTTTGTGCTCTGCAATACCGATTAGCTAATTCTGTTTATTTTGAGCAGTTGGGTTACACATGCATTGAGGACATGAAAAACTGATGAAATCTTGCGGAAAATTTTATGATTCAAGTAAAAGATGACCTCAACAGACCTCTTGAGGTGCTATCAGAGGAGTGTTATCACACAGCAGATACTTGTGGCAAAGATAGAGGCAGAAAAACAAACCTTGAGAAAAGTGCACACACGCACACACGCACACACATACCCAAAAGACAGCTGCTTTCAGGCAGGATGAGGGCATGAGTGTCACAGCGATAAGCTATAAGATGACATCTGTGGTTCTACCTCCTTCCTCCTTTACCTCAGCAATGGACACACAAATAATGTTGTTCAGCTGGAATGTGAAGACAAGGTTTCCACAAAAGAACCTTTGTGGGAATGATGACACATCAGAGATAACTTATACAAGTCTGAACTAATCCATTTTCTGATCCAAAACATAACAATACCTTTGTGTTCTTACTTATAAACTGCAGTTAGAAACTCACATGAAGAAAGAGGTTCCTTCAAATAAGTTTGTATGTAGGAAATACATATGTAGAATATGTAGGAAAATATCAAATATTTTAATGCAGAGCAAATTACATGAGTATGTGTTTAAAGCACACACAGCTAAATAATTATTTTTTCTGCTTCTGAGGTACAGTATGTGGTGCAGAATTCCCCTTGGTCTAGGGCACTATTCTCTCCTAGTGAAGGCTGGAGGAGAAAGAGCAATCCGAGCATGCTGTATGATGTCCTTCCGAATAGGGTGCATCTGCCCCATGACTCCCTGCTGGATTCCTAACACGTCTTAAAACACTGCATGCAATTGTTCTTTCCCACAGTGGTTTGTAAATCAGATCATGCAATCTTGTAGTTTCTGAGTGCCAGTACACATCCTAATGCGGCAACAGGACAGCAGCTGAGCCTGAGAGTCCATTTAATGTTGTACTAATGAAGCACAGATGAATATAGATGCTGCACAATTTTGAAGTGTCGGTTCCTTAACATTCTTTCTGCAGAGGGTATTGTTAGATTTTTGCAGCCAGGGACTCCTTCCAGTGTATAAAACTACTGTACCAATGACACCCTTATGATTACAGAGCAGATTTATGAACATAATACAACTATTTAAAGATTAGTTTCATTGAGCAAATATGTACCATCATATTTAATTATGTGAGACATTAAAGCTGTTTACTACTGAAGTTAAATCATATTAAAATGTAGCTTTAAACATTTTCTACCATGTAAAAAAATCTTTTCCTAGTTTCAATAAAATTCCAAGCAGATGTGTCATCCATCCATCCTTCTTCTCCTAGACAGTGTCACAGGGGAGCTTATCCCAGGAAACAAGGCAGGGGACACCCTGGATGAGGTGCCTAATCATCATAGGCCATAATCCCACACATTCACACACTACAAATCAGCCTATGATGCATGATTTTGGAATAGAGAGGGGTGACTGGAGTACCTGGAGGAAACTAACAAAGCACAAGGAGAACACTGAATGGAGGTGGGATTCAAGTCCCCAACCCTGGCATAGCAAGGCAAATGTGCTAACCACTAAGCCACTGTAGCCCCTGTAGATATATAATTTATCCTTGTTCTTAAGCTTTTGAGGTTTGAATAAACCACATTCAACTGAATAAAACTATAACAACTTTGATAGCAGTTGATTGTGGTCTCCACTACTGCAACATCTTTTTTAAATGATAAATTAAAATCTGAATATTCTTCATGAACACATCAAGAGCCATGAGTCTAGACAGTCACTGAATCATGGAAATTAATTTCAATTTCCTACCCAAGTTGGGAGTTCCCTAACTAAGATTTGTTGAGGAATACTAGATCCGGTCTTGACACCAGAGAACAATTGAAAGGGCATGTTAAGGCAAATATAAATTTCTAATGTAGTCCAGTAAGATTTTTATTCGCTGCATTACACAACCGGTGATTTCCGTTTGTTTATGACGTTTATCCTGTTAATAAATAGGGAAGTTAATATCAGAGACATCAGTAACTGTCCTTGATGCATAGGTTATGCATATCTCTCTCTCTCTCTCTCTCTCAGTGGAACGAGTTCATGCAGATTTCCTGTGAAAGGTGAAGGGAGGAAATGTGCCACATCGAGGAAGGCAGCGGTGAAGTCACTGTGGGCTGTGGTGGGGCAGCTTTGCTGATTCATTGGCATCAGCTACTATACATCTGTTTCAGTACAAAGAGTCATCATTTAAAGCACAATCATGTTTGATCTATGACTCCAGCTGTGTACATTTTAACTTCTCAGAAAATGTTCACAGAGATCTTGAGAACCTTTTTTTTTTTTTTTTTTTTTTTAAAAATCAAGGTTAGTTTTGCATAAGCCAGAAACATACAGGTTTGAAAGAAGAGAAAACTTAAAAGTCAGATTGTGTGAACACACACAGTAAGCTGAATGAAAAATGCTCCATTTGTTACTAGATCAGCAGACATTTAAAAACAATTGAGTCAGGGCAGGCCTGTGTCCTATAAGGTCAGTAGGAGTACTAGCCGTTTTTTTGTCTGCTGACTAAAGTGACCATTTCCTTCCTTTTTTCCTTCGTCACCTCATGCCCCACTGGTTAAGTTCTATGCAGAAAAGTCAACGCGTCATTCGTTATACTGGGCTAAAACCATGGACATTTCCTGTCTTTAGACAAATAACTGGCTGAAGGGGTTTATTTCCTAAGCAAACATGGACATATGGGCAATAATAACAAGCTACATTTTTCTTTGTGTGTGTTTTTTTTTGTTGTTTTTTTTTTTGCATGATCTTGCAGTTGTTTGCCAATCCATTACTTATTTTCAGCTGGACTTTCCACACGTTTTTAACAAAAGGAAATGAGCAACGCATTACATCACTGCATTTAGAACACCTAGCACAACTACTTGTAAGGGGTTTTTGTTGTTTCTACGTAACATGCTTGTTTCAGTGACGGCAACAAAAATGAAAACCTACAAACCTAGCAACAAGTTTAGACATAAAATAATGCTTACTGCAAATTAGTGAAAGGCTTGCCAGATAACACAAACATGCTGACTTTTTATAAGGATATAGAACATAATTAAGTACACACTACTAGATATTACCTAAAGGAGATGGCAAACATAAGTTTCTTATTATAAGGAATAAAACATGGTGGGGGCATGGGGTATATTCAGTCACTTTCAGTAACCATTTTCAGGGTCACGGTGGATCCAGAGGCACCGGGGTGAGGCAGAAATACACATGGTGTGTGTTGTTATAAGAAAATAATTTTGATTCTGATGTTTGATGTGAACATTAACCGAAGCCCTTGACCTGTATTTGCGGTGCACTGACGCCACACGGTGGCCTTATTAGATAACTGCATGAATGTGCAATTGTACAGCTGTTCCTAATAAAGAGGCCAGTGAGTGTATGATGATGTATTAAAATTACTATAACGTGTGATTTGTCTTGCAGCCAGAACTAGTGTGAGAGCTGCTGTTATACAAATTTAATCATCGTCTGACCAAACAGGTTCGAGAATTCAACAGTGTAGTAGTATAAAGAGATTTATACTTATATTTCTAATTTCTGCTTTTAGATGTACTCCAGTGTAATTCAACCCAACAGGTATTACAGCTCTTTATCATTGGGAAAAATTAAAAATCAATTTGGGGACAAAAAGTTACAAAAACAAAACAACAAAAGAGGCCAGTCATACAAAATAGCTACTACCTAAACACATTGGTGGTATCAAAATAAGTTTTATTTTAGAGAATTGAACTGTCAAAATGTTACAAATTTTGCATATAAATGTTGGGAAATCAAGAATTCAACTTATGCATACGTATAAAAGTCACATTCACAGAGTAGCTTCATTTCACGCATTCTAAATGATCAGCACTGAAAATCATATCCACCACTAGTAATTAGATTCAAAAGTGTCTTGATTTCCTTATGCTCATGAAACATTGAATTATATAATCCATTTAATCAAATAATGCATTTTCCCCCCTTAAAATTGTTAATAATGTTACACATTTTATGAACCCTTTCCCAACCTTTAATAATATGTACTTTAAAATCACAAGGAAAAAAAGTGTAATGCTATACAGCAGAGAAGGAAGCCCACAGGAATGGCAAACACAGGGTGGAATTAATGACAGAGACTGGACGAATCCTCAGCTCTTTGATCTAATTCACACCAACTGAGAGAAAGCAGGTTGAAAGCAGAAGACATGCTGAACAAAAAGGGCATTACACATCCGAATGCTGTTACAGGCCTGATGAATCACCTACGAAAGGTTCCTTTAAAACGAACAGAGGGAGAAATGCCCTAAAGCCTGATCCAAGTTAGACTAATCAACCAGGCAGAAAATCCTGAAACCCACAAACTACTGAAAATGTAGAAGACTTGAGATTTGATACTTTTGGTAAACTCATCCTGTCTCTTTCCTGAGAATTAGCACCTATACACTTAGCATGTTATAGCAGTAACCACCATAAGTGCTTACAACTTTTCATTAAATGCACACAAATTTCTCACGTAGGAAACTAAGACTATCTAAATCTAACAAAGCCAAAACAGTGTTTTTTGTACTTGAGGCTCAATTGGTATTTTCCCTCCAGTCTATAATTATAAAAGAACCTATGCTCCCCCTATTGGTGAAATGAAACATAACAGCAAATGTGAGTGAAGGTGTTCTTTACTTCATATTAACAGGTCTAATAAGTCTATTAACTGGTACAAACATTTTACTGAAAGATTAAATTTCATAGCCCTTCATTAGGTCAGTAGTTTCCTTAGTTATTTATTATTTTAATTTTCCAGATACATAAGCCCTTATTTAACTTCCCTTTGTAGGTTCCTGCTGGACTACTGGAGGTCATCATTCTGCACATCAGTCATGCAGTGAAAGCAAAGTAAGACAAAACTAGTCATGTTTAAATCATGGCAGCAAATGGCATGTTGGATTCCTGAGCCCATGCTATGAAAATCAACTGAATGCAAGCAGCATAACATTTCAATGCAACAATCACCCACATTTCAACTTGCACAGGAACAAACCCAACTACTATACTACATGTACACTAACCTGTGGATTCCCAATTTACAAAAGAGGTGAAAACAATGCAAAAACTTTTCATTAACAGAACCATCAAATGTAAACTGTACATCATTTCAATGCAATATCAATTCACTGACGAACACCATCTAACTGTGCTTAATATGGGCCTATAGTCACACTGAAAGTGTTGTATGACAGGTTTTGTAGAGGGGCTTTACTTTAAGACCTCAGTGTTATGACTGTGTTATGAAAGACACAAGATAACTTTTGGCAGCAGCAGCAACAACAAAAAAAAAACCTCTTGTAGCTGCATAACCAATTTCCCCCCGTCTCAACTGACATGAAGCCTTATAATTCCAGTTATGCAAACACAAAGATGCAAATTTTTCACATATCAATCCGCAAATAACACAAAAGGGCAAAAGGAAGTAAAAGATAGGTGGGAAATGAACGCTGTGTCATCACAGCAGCATCACTGATTCATAGCACACTTTATAGATCTCAGTGTCTTTTTAAGACATTTAAGCCCTACCCCAGACCACAGGCCTGTGATAGTAAAACACAGCCTCTTTGTTGATCAGTACCCTCAAGTCAGATGACTAACTGCACAGTTAGTTTAGAGCCCTCAGAAAAGCAGAAAAGTATCTATGCCATCATGCCACGCAAGCAATCCCAGCCCCAGAGACACAGACAGTGACAGAGGAGAAGCCCTGGGCGGGCCTCTCAGTGACGCTCTGCGTCTGCTTTTAGCCCAGTTACTTTCCTAGGATTTTTCTCAGCCTGGGTTAACGACTCCAGCTGCTCCAATGAGTCAGCCCCTTTGGTTGAGGGAGAGGCAGTATTGTCAACAAACATGTTGGGAATGTCCTGGCCAAAGTAGATCTTGCTGTTGGCAGCGATGGCCTGATATTTCATGAGCTCCAGATACTCTGGTGTCAGCTTCAGCTACAAGACAAAGAACACAGGAAGTGACTTCAATAAAAACCTTTCATAGCATGTCTAGCATCATTTGCATTATACCTGTAGATAAAGAACATGTTGTGAGCAGGTGCCTGAACAAGCCTGTTCCTAATAATCACATGCTAATGTTCACCAAATGCTCTGTAGCATAAACAAATTCTTCTACATATGTATTTGAAAAAAAAATTATATTATATTATATTATATTATATTTATTTATTTAATTAATTATTTATTTATTTATTTTACCCTATTGGCTTCAGCAAACTTCGCTGCTGTGTAGAACTCAGCATCTGCTTTAGCTTTCTCTCTGGCCATGAACGCGGCATCTGTTATCAGCAATATTGATTAGGCATGTCAATATTAAACATTCCATCCAAAACCTATAAAATTAAAGTAAATATATGTAACCACATTATTCCCACCTTCTATTTCAGATATCTTCTTCTCAGTCTCCTTTTCCATGATTTTCTGCTTGAACTGGATCTCAGCCACTTGAGCCATTTTTTGAGCCTCTGAGATGAAAAATAAATAAATAAATAAATAAATAAATAAATAATAAAAAATAATAATAATAATAAGAGGAAGAAGAAGAAGAAGAAGAAGAAGAAAACCCAGTCACGAATTCAGTAAAAGCAGGTGATGCATATGTTTTGCCCACCAATGATAGCCTTCTTCCTCTCAGTCTCTGCTTCCTTCTCCACAACTTTCTGGGTCTGAGCTGTGATCAGTAGTCGGGTCTTTTCAGCTTCCCTGTAATAGGGCAAAAATATGTTTTTACACAAGACAAATGTTCACAAATGGCTGTACTTGAAGCTGTGGTGTTACTCGTCTTAGTTAAAAGACAACAGTTTGGGAGGAAATGTGTGATTCCACTTCTAGCTAATTTTACATTATTGCAATCTGTGTAGTGTTTTGAGAATTAATAAAATCATTATCAGACAAAATAATCATGTTCAACTAGGAGTGTAACGATGCATTGTGACATGGTTGGTCGCAATGCAAAGAAATTGTCCTTAGGCATTGTGGAAATGTGCAATTCACATCTTGGGAATCAGCATAATTAATTATGCATCTAATGCAACTGCACTATTTTTAAATCTATCCATTTTCTGTACCACTTATCCTACACAGGAGACTCGGGGCACGAGGCAGGGGACAGGATGCCAATCCATCACAGGGCACAAATCACACAAAGACTCAAACAATTTGTAAATTCCAATCAGCCTACAGCCCACATGTCTTTGGACTGGGGGAGGAAACCCCCGAAGCACAGGGGAAAACATGCAAACTCTGCACGGGAATCGTACCCCCAAAGACTAAGCCAACTTGCCCCACCTCACAGAGTTAAAAATCACAGCATTAAAATATACAGACATCCGATCGCTCCAGATCACAACGACAGACATGCATCACAGATTATATGGTTTACTCAACCATGTTATAACATTTAAAAGGAGTTCTTCAGTAGCTTTCAAATGACTCCACCACCACTGCGATCTATGGTGCCAAAGAAAGGGGTCACGGAATACGGGCATTTTATCCAACTTTGGAGCTCTACAGAGCTCATTATGTTTCAATACACCATTTTCCCCAGGTCAGAGACTGTTTATTCAGTCATATTTTGGGAAGAATTTATACATTTATTTATTTTTAAGATGAATCTTTAGTACATTTTGTTTACAATACTAAACAATTTATTTATTCATTTTTAGACAGACAAAAATACATTGTTTTGCATTGTTTATATGATTCAGAAATAAAAAAAAGTCTGTCATCATTTTTCTTCATTCAAATTTTGTTCAAAATATTCTGAGAATCGAAAAGCCACTATCGTGAATTGAATTCAACAAATTAAACAGTATTAATTTAGAATAATACCAGACAATAACAGACAACTAGCTAATTTTTATTTTTTTTTTTAAATTCAAAGCCAAGATACTCACATCAGCTCAAAGTTTCTCCTGATTGCCTCAGGGATTTTAGGCTTGGTGACACGGACTGCCTGCAAATAGCATACAGCAAGTACAATGAGCTCCAAAAACTTGGCACTCCAGCAAGATTATGCACAGCCATACTCCTTGGTCATGTACTGCAGCCTTCAGTTTCATCGTGTACACTTTACATAAATTACCCTGTCATATTTTAGCCACTTAATGGTTTGTGTGAAATAAAGGAAAACGAAACTGACAATTTTTCCTGTATCCCAAAAGTAGTCTATCAGCCAATACATGTTTGGTGTCTGAAGTTTGCTTCAGAGCTTTGGAGGCTAATGTAGCTAACAAAGCAGATGAAGCTAATTGAATCCTGTTTAACATTAGAGAAAATATCATGTCTAAATTATCACACACTAACTTCAAAAAGACACTGTCTGGTTTAGTACTCCTCTGTGCATATGAACAGTTCAGCAAATAACAAAAAACAGATCAAAACAAATGGAGAAATGAAACTAGAATTATAATATCATCTGATTAACTTCTAAAATAAAATACAATGCCAGGAAATCTCAGTCACAACCCTTACCAAAGTGTGATGCTTGCTGAGAGAGAAACGGGCTTCAGCTTAAACATGGCTGCTACTTTAGATAGCACTGTGGTGTATTTTTGTCCATTTTAATAAATGACGATTTTGCACATGCTCTCTCAGTTGTACATACATCATATCCGTTGCATATACTTGTCCATTTTCCTAAAATACTGTACTTTGTAAATATCAAAACCTTTTTATACTTCTATTCATCACTCCATCTGTATATGCTCATGCATCACGCTGTGTATACATGTACAGTACTGTGCAAAAGTCTAAGGCACATGCAAAATTGCTGAAGAGCAAAGACGCCTTCAAACATAATAAAATTAAATGTTTCTACATTAAAAGAAATACTATAAAGAGCAGTAAACAGTAATAAATGAAACAAAGTCAATATTTGGTATTAGTTCTTCTGGAGACTTTGACTGTCGCACTTGCTTCTTATTTTGTCAGTAAATCCCAGCAGCTTTCATTGTGTTTTTAACTGAAAAGTGGTATCTTACATAATATGCTGCTTTCTTTACTGACATACAAACATTTTTCTTTAACATTTCATTTTGTGCTGGAAAACTAATGTTTGGAAATCTAAAATATTTTTGAACTGACTTGATAATGTAGAAATCATAAAATAAAAATCTAGAACAAAGTTTGTGCTAAAAAAAAAAATAGGGTGCCTAAGACTTTTGTACTGTACATCTTGCCATTTTCATATTGCAACTCCTTCTTGCTAATATTTAGACTGTACATATTCATCACTGAATTAATTATATATCAGTTCAGAACTGATGCTGGTACAAAAATCAACGTCAGTGAAAGTGTAACAAAATATTAATATATAAAGTTTTTATGACAGTTTTTGGACCAGGGTTAAACCACACAAGGGTTAAAGCTAATAAAAATACACAGCTTGTACATAACTAAGAAATGGCAAAACCTTGTCTGACATCTCCTTCCATAAATGTTAAATAAATCAGAATGCTTTGCAACTGCAAAGTCTGTTTTTTGTTGTTATATGACAAGGTTTTTTTTTATCTGTTTATTTTTAGATTTCAACTGTGTAAGCCTCCATTATACAAGTCCCAGTGTTATATGCTACTATAGAAATGATAAGGTATTAGAACGAGTGTGTTAATATAAAGCTGCAATTTACCTTGCAGTCAACACTACTGTCAGTGCTCTGTTGGAGAAAAATAATCAACACCTTCTGACCAATCAGAATCGAGAGGTCATCATTCTAGTGGTATAAAATCTTTTAAGGTGTGTGTGTGTGTGTGTGTGTGTGTGTGTGTGTGTGTGTGTGTGTGTGTGTGAGAATGACCGAGTCGCTATAAAGGTGCCGGGGTCTGTTACTTGGCTCATACACACCTGACACAACAGAAAGAGAACACTACAGATGAAATGAAATCACACCTGGATAGTGAGACCCGGGGCCATGGAGTTCAGATCCTTCTGCAGAGCAGTCTTAAGGTTTTCATCAATAATATCTGTAACAAAACAGATTATAAACATGAATCCATGACACAACAAATTACACACAGCTCATATGAAAGTCAGCTGCAATGAAAGTGTGACGAACTTACAGCAAACAGTTTGAACTCGTCCAAGATACACACGCACCCACACACACACATGGTTTGTAGTTTAAACCATGTAAACATTTAGCCAGCAGGATAAACTGTTTGATATTACTGTGGCTTACCAAACAACTCAATGTAGACTTCTTGTAGTGTGTGAACACTGCAGAACTGATTCAGCTCGTGGTGGATTTTGTTGAATATTAGTGTCTTATCATAATCCGCAGTGTAATTCCTCACGATGTCCACCACTGAGGAAGACAGAGGTCGTGTTCAATGTTATGCTTGTTTTCATTTTGCTGTATCTTTTTCACTCAATCTGAGCTGTCATTACCTGCTAATGGCACAAGCATGTTGACCACCTCGATTCTATCAAAATAGATCATGACTCCACCACTGCAGACGGAAAAAAAAATCCTCACATTAAAAAGATACATCAATCATTACTTAAGTACCATCTAAGCTTTCATGTTTTACACAGAGAACTGTTTCAGATCTCTGTAATTACTCTCAATACAAACTCTTATCAGTGGTTAAAGTTTTACCTTGTTCCACAAGGCACGTTTTTTATTTCATCTGTCTGCAGTGTCGTCTAAAACAAAGAGAACATCATTAAAGACATCAATAGGACTACTGAATTATACAAGCCTGCAGAAACCAGATGAAATCCACCATTACTATTTGCATAACCTGCTTCACATTTAAAGTTTTCAGATTCAGTAAACAAAGTTCTGCTTTTTAGCCAGTCATTGAGAAACTGAAGGAAGCAGCTCTCGTGAAAACAGGCCAAAAGTCAGGGTTAAAGGTTATGTAAATTACAAAGCAATGGACAAACGATATCTTCTCTTAATTACACACACACACACACACACACACACACACACACACTGCAGTGTTATGCAGACCTGCACTGATCTGTAGGTGGTGATGAAAGGCAGCATAATGTGATAGCCTGGGCCATTAGGAGCGGTGAGCAAAGCCCCACCTCTGGAAAAGAAAAGGCACGTCAGCTTTGTGTTTCACAATAGGCTATATTTTTGATTCAAAGACACACACCAAATGTACATTTCTAAGCACATACCTGTAATAAACCGCTAAGTGGCCTTCTTCAATCTTGTGTATGGAGGAGTGAAGCAAAATGGCCATCACAGCAGTGATCGCCGCAACCACTGCCCCAACATGCGCCATTGTCATCCTTTTTCCCGGCCCTCACCTTCTGCAAGACCAGACCGAGCAAGCGAATTATTCTATCCAAAATGTACCAATCCGAATTTAAAATTCAGTATCGGGGTCACGCAGGCATTAAACGTTTGGCTGATATCTGAGTGGACATTGTAATTTATAAATCCACTGATGCGTCGTATGTAGGAGTGTAATGATGCATTACAATGCAAAACATGTGATGTGCATTATGGAAATGTGCGATATAAACATATTAATCCATCCATTTTCTATACCACTTAACCTACAGGGTCACGGGGAACCTGGAGACTATCCCAGGGAGCATGGGGCACAAGGCGGGGTATACTCTGGATGGGGTGCCAGCCCATTGCAGATCACGCTCACATACACATTCACACACCCATTCATACACTAGACACTTTGGATATGCCAGTCAGCCTACTATGCATGTCTTTGGACTGGGGGAGGAAACCGAAGAACCCGGAGGAAACCCCCACAACACGGGGAGAACATGCAAACTCCACAAACACAGGGACACATTTACCAACTTATTACTTCTATCTTTTTTTAAGATACGGTGAACCTGTAGTGCATTTTCCTTACAATATTAAAGTTTTGCTAGTAGCCATTTCGAAATGCATTTCATTTTATATAGTTTACGGTTCAAAAATTTAAAAAGGGAGTCTTTTAAGTCATAATTTGTCTTCATTCAAACTCTATTCAAAAATATTCTGAGAATCGACTTGAGAAGCCAGTATCGTATCATACTCCATGAGAAAGCACAAAGATGAGGTAAATACATGATATAGTTGTCGTTTTTTTGGTTCTGTTTTACATGACTTGGCACTGAAACTTAAATGGTGTCAGTCAAATAGTATCATGCCATAAATGGCCAAGTTAAGTGCATCATTACGATCCTTAAAACGACTCCAAAACCAGCAGAACTTCAGGTCCTGCTTGAAATCCATCAGAAACGTGATTCTGACATTTCCATTCCGGACAGACAGAGATCATTGAGCCGATGATAGAAATCAGCTACAAACCCTAAGACTACAACGGCATATTTAATGAAGCAAATACTTCCTTATAGCACAAGCATTAGCTCCTTATGCCTGTTCAGACTTGATCTGATCTCCAGCAGATCTTTAAGCAGATTTGTGGACAGCAGTGACAGTGATGTTAGTCTATGTGTAAACTCTGCTGTAATGTAGCACTGACAGGCCGAGAGCTAATCTCCACACCGGGCTTCTATACAAACACAGCATGGCGAGCTGGAGCGACACACAGAGCTATATTTGGTCAGGGAAAAGCATACAGCTTTCTGTCTGGTCAAACTCTCTTCACTGTGACAAGCAGAGTAAATATAATGTCGAATCAAGAGCCGGCCGAGTTAAGGGTTAGCCAAGGAGCTAGCGCTAATAAGGTAGCTAAGGTCACTTCCTCCCTGTGCTCTCTGTTAGCCGAGAAATTAGCAACTAGCTACTATCATTATCATCATTATCATTATCATTATCATGCGCATAGTATTAGCTCGGAGTCTCAGAGCTTACATTGTAAATATTCATTGTAGGCAGATAGTTCATTAGCTCTATAAACTTCAGCGCAACCTCCGAAATGATAGCTTCCACGCTAACTACAAACAACGGCTAACTGTTAGCTTGGCTATCTACACGCTAATCAGATAAGCGGTCTAATCCAAACCGGACCGACCGACCGAACGAACTCATTTCTATTAATGCACGACCATACAAGAGATTTCCCAGTGTAAGAGGAATACCTGTCATTCGCCAGTCAATGAACACTGGAGAGCATTTCACTCTAGCTGAAACGCAGACATGCCTCTCCAACTCTTGTGAAGCCGCATCAACAACTCAACCAGAGGAAGGGACTCTTACAGTACCGACGCAACCAGCCTTCAAATTAAAAGACCTGATGTTATAGAAAATAATCGATGACGAGGTGATGATGTGGCCCAACGTGAAGCCGAGGACCATGACCTCTCCGAACTGATTATCTTCCTATAACAGCACGTCCTGGAGTGTTTGATTCCTCAGTAGCCTTTTATTTATTTAAGAAGAACATGACAATTCTTGTGTGTGCAGAGGTTGCATGTTCTACCCCGTGCTTCGGGGTTTCCTCTGGGTACTCCAGTTTCCTCCCCATATCCAAAGATATGCGTTGTAGGCCGATTGGCATTTCCAAATTGTCTGAAGTGTGTGAAGGGGTGTGTTAGTGTGTGTGTGCGATTGTGACCTGCAATGGGTTGGCACAGGGTGTCCTTTGCTTTGTGCCCCGATTTCCCTGGGATAGGCTTCAGGCTTCATGCAACCCTGTGTAGGAAAAGTGGGACAGATAATGGATTTAATTTATTTATGGTATTTGTGTGTTTGTTTGCGGGGCATGACGGTTTAGTGGTTAGCACATTCGCCTCACACCTCCAGGGGTGGATGTTGAATTCCTGCCCTGTGTGTGCAGAGTTTGCATGTTCTCCCTGTGCTGTGGGGGTTTCCTCCGGGTACTCCGGTTTTCTCCCCAAGTCCAAAGACCTGCATGGTAGGCTGATTGGCATGTCCGTAGTTTATGAATGGGTGTGTGATTGTGCCCTGTGATGGATTGGCACCCCTCCTTGTGCCGATGCTCCCTGGGACCTGGGAGAGGCTCCAGGTTCCCTGCAATCCTAGAAAATGGATGGATGGATGTGTTTGTTTGTTTGTTTGTTTTTCAAACCATTTAAGAACGTTCTCGGGACGTTTTGTTTTGGTTAACAAAGAACCAAAAATAAATAAATAAATAACGTTCTCCTACAAACTAAGCTTCAGGGAACGTTTCCGTAACGTTAAAAATAACCTTCTGTAACCTGGGCAACACACTGGATCGAGGCAGGGGGAAGGAGCAACCAGTTGACTTGCATAGTTTTTCCTATCGTGAACACACCTGATCCAACTGTTATTAAACACCTAGTTATTAACCAAACCCTCGCTGAGGTGGGCCAGGTTTGTTTAGAGGACTCAGTTCTTACGATTAATTGTGTCCGGGTTTTATTTTTGGTCCAGCAGCCAATGGGAAACGAACAATGATACCACGTGATACCGATATTTGGCTCAGGGTTGTCATGCAAACGAAAACACGTAGCCAAGTAACGCACTATAAGCACTAGCCGGCTATTTCATTCTGCAATGGATGTTTCGGGTGGTTTGGAAGTGAGGTTAGTAGCTAAAAAAAAAAAAATCACCCGGTTATTTTATCGCGCTTAAAAAATGTGGTTAGTTCACCAACAACTTTCTAATTCCAGCTTTGACTTTTTCTGATAGCCTATATCCAAGACTATTATAAGTAGTTGGATACTGTGCTTCTAAATAGCGAGCTGAAAGAAAGAAATAAAGAGAGAAACAAAGAACTACCTCGAGGCATGATGAAAGGAATAAACAAGATAAATAAATTAGAAAAAGAAATTATGAGAAATAAAGGAAAGGAAGACAGAAAATAATGGACTTGTAATGTTGTGAACATGAAGTGAAAAAGAAGAAAGAGGGAAAAAAATATATGAAAATCAGAAATAGGGAGGAAAAAGAAAGAAAGAAAGCGACAGAATAAACAGTTACAGTAACTAAGAGTAGAGATCGAGCTGTTAGATTTGAAATATTAATGCACATTGTTTGCTTTACTCTGCTTGTCTTGTGTAAGTCATTCATTTATCTTTTGTCCCACAAGGTGGGTGCAGGGCTTCACCAGCAGCAAAGTTGCATTTCTGGATGAAAAAACAGCCTGTTACCCCTGTGGAAATTACATCACCTTCCTCAATGTGGAGACAAAAATGAGAAAAGTGCTTCAGAGCCCTGGCCATGGCATCGGGGGTTTCACAGCAAATGGACTTTGTAAAACTCTTGCATTTTCTGAGCAGAAACATTTTCCAGCCATTTTTGTGTACACATATCCTGAGCTTAGCCTGAGATGTGAGCTTAAAGGTGTGTTTTTGTGTCATTATTAACCTCATTAATCCAGATGAGGAGTCAAGGACTCCATTACAACTTTCTCATCCATAAAAGCACACTCCTACTGTATGTAACTGTATAGAGAAGACAGATGAAACAGTTAAAACAATTGGATGAATTAATGATGATGAGTTAAAATGTCAGTTGATTAACTGGAATACAACCATATGAATCTGAAAATGATGTAATTTTTCAACAAGGAAGAAATGTATTAATATTTTATGTATAAAAAATTTGGTTCCAACCTGGGTGTATTCCTGCCTCGCATACAATGTTCCTGGGATAGACCTGGGATAGACCTGCAATAGACCTGGGATAGACATAGTCTGATCACACATTTTCACCTTATTAAAATAAGATAGTTGACATCCTGTTCAACCATTCAATCTTCACAAATCATTATATTGGAAGATTATGTAATTTCAAATGTCTATAAAATTTGAAGTTAGTGTTATACTTTGATAACTTTGTTCTACGTGGTTGAACTGTTTTGCTTTTATTTTCCAGGCACAGCTAAACTGGCCTACGCAGCCCTCGCACTGAGTGACACCGCTCCATATTTAGTCAGCTGTTCATCTTTACCTGATTACACCATCACAGTATGGTATGAGCATTAGTGCTGGTCTGTGTACTATCTACTTACCTTTATATATATTAAGACACTCTGTTATTTAACATGTATACCATGTCTTTTGCATTTAGGTTTTTGTGTATTATTTCATCACACATTATTAGTCATTCGTAGATTTAGCCTGTGGACTAGATTCATGTATGAGGTTTATATAAGCGTATAAGTGTGACGAACTGTGCTCATTCATTACAATAAGCATATTTAGCTCTTTTAAAAAAAAACTGTTCTTCTATTCCTGTGTGATTGCATGTATTTTTGGCCATAGTAACTCATACACTATATGGGCAAAAGTTTGTGGACACCTGATCATCATACCCACATGTGCTTTTTGAACATCTCATTCCACATAAAGTTCCCCCTTTGCTGTTAAAGCCTCCACTCTTCTGGGAAGACTTTCCACTAGGTTCTGGAGTGTGGCTGTGGGGATTTTTGTTAATTCAGCCACAAGAGCATTAGTGAGGTCAGACACCGATGTCAGCCAAGGAGGCCTAGGGTGAAGGCAGCGTTTCATTTCATCCCAGAGGTGTTCAGTGGGGTCAGGATCAGGGCTGTGTACAGTCCACTCGAGTTCTTCCAAACCAACCTTGGCAAAATATATCTTCATGAAGCTCGATTTGTGCACAGGGGTAGTGTCATGCTGGAACATGTTTAGGCCCCTTAGTTCCAGTGAAGGGAAATTGTAAAGCTACAGCATATAAAGGCAGCCTTGGCAATTATGTGCTTCCAACTTTGTGGCAACGTTGTGGGGAAGACCCACATGTTGGTTTAATGGTCAGGTGTCCACAAACTTTTGGCCATACTGTGTATGTTTTCATGAATAAAAAACAAACTTTGCAGTTTAGTTACAACGTTGATAAAATCTCTAAAATAAAATATCTGATTCAGAATTAAATATGGAAAAATCTTTACAAAGGTAAAGGAAATGGAACATGCTATATTAACAAATTGCTTAAGTAGTTTACACATATTTTCACAGGAACTTGGAAAGGGGAATTTCAATTTGTAGCAGTCGACTGGCTGAAGAGGATGCCACAACCCTACTTTTCAATCCAGTGAGCTGGCAGCAAATTTGTGCTTTGAATTCAAAATCACTAACAGTGTGGAATATTGAGAGAAGTAACAACTCCCATATTATGAAACCCAGGTACATATGGTCTCCGTCTAGCAGATATCACTTTTTATTTGATTTATAATAAGAAATGTATTTGAGTTAAACATAAATGCTTTTGCATTTGTTTGGTAGTGTTATTGATCTCCCTGCCATGGATGGCTCTGTAGTTGAGCAGGGGGTCGACACTTCTTACATCCCCACTGGGAAGCTGACATACTCTGGCCCTCAGATGCCCATTTCAGATATTGCAGGGCTGATCGGTGACAGAGCAGATCATTTTTTGGTACTGAATTCATTTCTAATTAAAACATTTATTTCATTTGAACCCATTTAGAAATTTCTGTTCAGATTAGTTTTGTTGATGATGAGAATAGTTGTCATGAGGAGAATATTCAGTTAAATAAATTAGTGGTGTAGTGTTAAAAAAAAAAAACAGAATGGTAATTCTGCCACAGTATAATGAATTATGGGAAGTTTCATGGATACGTTGCAATGTTCACAATCATAGCCAGAGCACTAGGTGGAGGAATACGTGGTTAGTAACCTATTTTAAAGCTTAGAATGTTGTGGGTTTTACTTGCATTGTTTCCAAGCAGTACAATTCAAAACCTCTTCATACTTCATACATGTTTCTATACAATAGAATTTGTATAAATAATTTCCACCATTTATGCTTCAGTTTGCCTGATTTGTCTACTCGCATCACCTTATCACTTTTTTTCCTTACTTTAACAGCCTCTGATGCGAGTGAAGCCTCGACTCTGCCCAAGTACCATCTGCTGGTCAGTTTCTTCAGATCTATATGTTGGGACTAAAGAAGGCTTCCTGCTGTTAGTAAACACTGAAAGTCTCATTGTCTCTATCTTGTACAACCCTCATATTAAGCAAAGCCCCTCAGGTAAAGAGCAAGTTTTATTGGTTAGTAAACCTGTTAAATACTTAGGTTTTTATATCTCAATTGTCCAGGGAAAGTTTGGGAAATGTTTTAATTGTACCTTGCAGATTGCAGTGAGAGCCTGGTGATTCAAGAAGGCAGTTTTCAGAGATTGGCACTACACAGTAAAGGAATGTTTGCTACAGGACCTGTATGAGCATCTCATTTACATTCAGTATATAAAATTATTATAAAGGCTATCATTAATCATCATGTGCTCTGGACTCTACTAATTGTAAGTTGTGTCCATCTTGGGCTTTGCTAAAATGAATTATTTTTCATGATATTTTGCCACAGGATGGTGTTTTGCAAACCCTTCAGATTAAAGGGAGCCAAGTGGAAGTGGTGGAAACTTTGGCTTTAGTGGAACCAGTCTCAAGTTTGTGCTTTTCACCTGACGATAAAACATTGCTGCTGTCCTCAACCACTGTAAGTGAAATTTGTTTAATTCACAAATTGGTGGACAATAATAAATTTTTTTTAACAGACTTTAGGTTGGTGGGTAATTAGGGAAAAAACACGACAGGGTGGGCTGTTATAAGAAAATATGCAATAGGAAACTTGCAAAGTCCTCCATCATGTTGGTTGGCTGTTAAAGGGCTGACACTGGAGAATCCTTCAAAAACACTGGTAAATAAATATTTCTTTGCAGAAAACTTCACCATGTCAACAATTATACATTTTTTTGTTTATGTGGAACCTCCACCATTCAAGTAGCAGTGATCTAAATGATTACTATAGAAATGATAACATTTTTGAATGAGCGCATAAATAAACCTGTGATTTGCCTTGCAGCTGGAACAACACTCAGAGCTGCGGTGTTACAGAAAATTAGTCAACACCTTCTGATCAATCAGTGGCAGGCACACTCTAAAATTTTGTTGCACCACCTTTACAGTTGATTACAGCACGCATTCATCGTGGCATTGTTTCGACAACCTTGTGCAAAGTGACAACTTTTATTTTGATTCGAAATGTTGCATTAATTTTTGGCCGAGATCTTGTATTGGGGATGGGAGACTCGAACCACTCCGTAAAGTCTTCTCCAGCACATCACAAAGACTTTCAATGGGGTTAAGGTCAGGACTCTGTGGTGGCCAATTCATGTATGAAAATGATTCCTCATGCTCTCTGAACCCCTCTTTTACAATTTGAGCCCGATGAATCTTGGTATTGTCATCCTGGAATATGATTGTGCTGTCAGGGAAGAGCAGAATCCATTGATGGGATAACCTGGTTATTCAGTACATACAGGTTCTTAGCTGACTTTATTTTATTGCCACATTACATTGCTGAGCCTAGACCTGACCAATCAGGGCACCAAGTCCTGATGCACTCATCGCTTTGGAATAGGGTAAATCTGAATTCATCAGACCACAGGGCAGTGGTAGCTCACTGGTTAAGACGTGAGATGAATGTAAGTCGCTCTGGATAAGGGTGTCTGCCATGTGCTATAAAACATGAGCTTTTTCCATTTTTGACAGTTCACCACTCCCCTTGCAGGTTTTAATAATGCGTTGGTCAGTTCTTAAACCAATTCGATGGATTTCAGCAATCTCCTTAGTTGTTTTCTTTGCTTGATGCAGGCCAATAATTTTCATTCCTGATATGTTGTTATTTAATCACTGAAGTATGTCATCACTGGCAAATCGCTGTGGTATAAAAGGAATAAAACATTTTGGGGCAAGCTGTTAGAGGAAAGTGATCAATGTCAGGGTGGTAACACAAACTCAAAGTGTCACATCACCTCTGCTTGTTTCCTATATCAGCATGCCTCTTTGTGTTTTATTTCGTACTTAAATGTGTGGTGCGTTGCAATATTGTTGACTCAAAAAAACTAAGTCATTTAGACTGTTTATAACAAGACCTATTTATTATAAGACCTGTTCTAAATCTTTGTTGTTTTGTAGGGACGCATTTACAAGTACAATCCAGGGCTTAAAAATGAAGTCGTCAAAATTCTGGATGTGTTGTGTGGAGACTTTATCGCTGCTGCCCCAGTATATACTGAAAAGAACCTCTGTGTGGTAAAATGATAGCAAATATTTATTTACTCTTAATATATTCATAAATTGTGGAGAACAGTGATGTAGGCTAAAATTGTATATGGGCTGTCTTTAAAATTTTTGTTTATTATAATAACCTTGGTTGCAAAATTTTGTATATTCAGTTGTCATAGACAGTAAGACATGTATTTTAATTCTCTTTTTTTAGATGACATTTTTAGGTTTTAGATATTTATCTATTTCAATGCTAATATAGTGTGTGTGTGTGTGTGTGTGTGTGTGTGTGTGTGTGTGTGTGTGAGTGACTGCAGTCAGTCAGAGAGTCTGGGGAGCTGCAGCTGTGGTCACTGGAGGATGGAGATTGTATTGCATCCGTCTCACTACAGACAAATGTTAGTGACATTCCAACATCCTTTGGTTTTATTCCTCCACCCATCAACACTCCCATGATTTCTTATTAGTGGCACATATACTGTAAATTAAGTACCCTGTATGTGACTTTATGTTATCAATTTAATGTGAACCCAGGTGACCTGCTTGGCATGTTGCCCAATAGCACAGTATGTTGCTGTGGGAGCAGTAACAGGCCATGTCCTGTTTATAGATCTGACCAGAGCACAGAAACCTCGACTGGTTCACACTGTCCATCTGTACCATGTGCCTGTGGAGCATTTAGTGTAAGTGTTGTTGTTATATAAATATAACATTTTAATTGACTGCCCGAAGGTGCACAGATTTATTTTTTCATTTTATATTATTTTTATGTAGTCTCATTCTTTTTTTTTCTTCAACAGTTTCGACCAAGGGGCAAATTTCTTGATTACAGGAGCATTCAGTTCACACATATTTTTGCTGGATGCAAGACCATCTAAAGCGTTTGAGATTATTGGATACACTGGTACAATATTGCTGCAATTATAAAGCTATTTTGTAAATCTATCCGAGTCTATCTCTGACATACATTTAATTTATTTTGTCATTCTTTTCAGACGCTATGGGTGCCACTGTGAGTCTGTCAACCCAGTACCAGAAAGAGAGCAAGCAGGTGGATGTGCTGGTGCTCTGTAATAGTGAGAACAAGAACAGGACAGACAAGGAACATAAGGAAGGGAATCTGTTAATGTTGCTGTCAGTGTCTACACAGCAGATCTCAGGTAGATTTTTCATAAAACAGCACAGGTTAGGAAATGTGTAATATTTTTGTTACAGATTTTTTAAATATATCAGTGTTATTAAATGACATCCTGTTCTTAGATACAGCAAATTGTGTGGACCCCCATGGCCGCCTGCAAGAACAAATTATTCAAACCTGTGTGTATGAGACCCCACACTCTCTTTCCTCATGCGTTCTGGGTACCAAAACAATCTTTGGTTATTGTCACCAGAAGAAAATTCTGCAGAGATTTGAACTATCACAGGTATGATGTGTAGTGCACTGAAGATTTATTAAGCAAGGAAAGAAACATGACAGGACATACTGTTATAGGAAAATAATCAGCTGTGGGGTGGAGTGATAAGGCTCAATGCAAAGTGGCCACACTGAAGATGTATTATTTTTCTATAACAGCATGTCCCAAAGTGTTTTATTCTCCTTATACCACAACTCTTTGCCGATGATTACGATTTTTACTGAATAAAGAATGATATTAATGTTAATGCTGTAGAACATTCATGAAAAAGGTAGTTTGCTTGATCACTTACATTATAGCAGCTACTGTCTCCTTACTTTCTCTTGAAGTGAGTCAGAGAGAAATATGCAACTTTTTTTAACAAAGAAATCACAAAGCACAGAGTCCTTTGTCCTGAAGACTCTCTCATGACGTACAACCTACTGACTTTTACAAAGCGCTGACTATAAACTCCTTCCAAAAATGTTAAATAAGCTTTTCCTTGCAGAAAGTTGCTATACCATACTCCACCATACAAGTTTCTGTTAATTGTTGTTGTTACTATAGACACTATAACATATTAGAACGAAAGTGCATTGATTTGCAGATTTGAGAATTCAATAGCTCTATGGTATACATATATTTATGCTGAACCCTCATTTTCTGTTCACCACTTACTCAATCTTCTATAGCTCTCTTCTACTCCATCCTAACTTCATCTCAAGTATTAGCAATATAAATGATAATGATAAATAGTCTTTATTGATCACATATACATATGCACAGTTAAATTCTTTTCTTCGCATACCCCAGCATGTCAGGAAGCTGGGGTCTGAGCGCAGGGTCAGCCATGATACAGCGCCCCTGGAGCAGAGAGGGTTAAGGGCCTTGCTCAAGAGCCCAACAGTGGCAGACCTTCTGATCAGTAACCCAGAGCCTGAACCGTCAAGCCACCACTGCTTTTTTATCAAAATATCATGTTTATTGAAACAAACAAATGCAAACCTTTTTCATACCTTGGGGATATCCTGTAGAGTGAAAATAAGCGATGAATATAATGTGACAGGGATAAAAATCACTCTTTTGTTTCACATTTGCATTTTTAACCCATTTACGTGTATCACTTTGTTTGTTTCAGTTGACAATTACCTAGCACTGTTTTTTTTCTTGATCATTTTGACTAAACACAAAAATGGGGTTAACACAAGTATTTCTTTTCTCATGTGCAGAGTGTGTATAAACCATTCAGCAACCAGAAAGCAGTTAGACTGAGTCCAGAGAAGGAGGTAGAGGGTCATCCTCTTGGCCCTGCGTTACTGCATCTCTCACCTCATCAGAACTGGCTGGCGTCTGTCGGCAGAGACGGGCTGCTTTGCATCCATGACATCACCACTCTGGTAATATCAGGCTTAGAACAGGTTTGTAGACTTTACATATGTTTAGGGCTGCAGTGTGCTGACATCTTGTACTGATCTGTTTCATACAGGAGAAGTATGTGCAAAAGCAATGCCACTCTTGGTGGTTGGGAGGAATTCGCTCTGTGTCTTTCACCCCTGACAATCAGATTCTTATCACTACCGGCCTCCGAGATGGCTCTCTGGTCTGTAGCAGGCTCAGGTAGAAATTTTTGCCATTATATAGAAACTGACAATTGTATCAGTATTGCAAAGCTCTATGAAAAACACTAAACCATTGTTCCTAAAGTGTGAAAATTCAAATGTGAACAGTTTAAAGATGGCTGTAGCTACCGAGTATGGCCTGTCTATGGTGGCCTCCTTTGAAGATAAAATGTCCCAAGAGAACCCTATCCTCAGTGACATGGCTGACTGGGAACCGCCATCACATACAGTAGAGGTAAAGAACTACAGTGTTGTATCATTCAACCAGTGACCAACATGTTCTTATTTTTGTAGTTCTATGTTTCTCACTTTGTTGATATCACAACGTTGACATGGCTTTTCATTAAGCTCCTTGCAAATGTATAATATTTTGCTGGGCAAATATCTGAAAGGCAAATATCACAGTAGTTGACTGGTGTGGGAGTTTAGTGCTGAAAGTCAAACATTTTTGCATTTTATTCCAGAGCAGAATCAGTTACATAATGCCTTAGTGAAGCTGAAGAGGTTCCAGCCAGAACTGAGCCTGTTTCTATAACAATAACATTATTATTATATTTTTTTTAGGGTTTTCAGTGATGCAAGTGTTTGTAAGAATATCACTATTAAACTAAAATATATATATATTTTTTAGGTCAGTAACAGGGGCCAACTAACAAATGATATAACAGACAAGAATGATGGTTTTAACAGTCTACCTTCTACAACTTCCACATGGCTGGATAATAAACGAAATACTGTAAGTGTTCTAATGTTAATTACAACATTAATGTTTATCACACATTAACAGCATATTATGCATATCTAATAGAACAACAAAATTATATTTTGAGATCAGTGCAGAATGTTGCAATGTTGTTGTTTGTGCAGAAATCACATTAAAGCAGCTTGAAAGTTGTGGTGAGAAATTGAGTTAATTGTTACTTTGTATTTCTGTATTCAACTTGTAAAATAGAAAACTATATTGCAGTGTGCATTTAGGACTTTGTTCATTATTTTTGAGGAAATGACGTGTTTTCTTATGGGTTTTAGGTTTTATGAGACCGCCCTTGATTCACAAAAGCATAGAGTTTGTTAAGTTAACAACAACGAAGTTTATCTTCTGTTTTGATATGCCATTACTCACCCTGTTTCATGCATCATTTCCATACAGTTTTGACCCACTTATCAAATCTGCCATCAGATTGGCATTGTGTCAGTTTGGCATCATGTCAACCTCTAGGTGTTTAATTCATATAATACATAGGAATGTCTTGTACATTTGCGATATCTACCACAATCATGAGAATCTCCAGCAAAGTGTGTGTATGTGTGTGGCACCATTATCACCCTTTTGCCCTTTCTGCATTCTTCACAGGTACTCAAAGAGGAGAGCCAGCAGTTTGCAGAGACCAGAAAGACTCTTAAGAAGAGTGTAGAGGAACTTCGGGACACAGTAAGAAACAGCACAATGTAGGGTACAGAAATACTGTAACTGTAATCACACATAGATCAACACATTTTATGAGAATGTGCACAATAACTTGTAATTGAAAAAAATACTTTAATTCAGTTTAGGGAAATTCCATGCAGATCTCAGATCAGAATGGTTGTGAGCACATAAAAAAACCCTTAAAATTAAATTCCACATAGGGCTATAATTAACTGTTCTGACTGATTTGAAAATGATACTTTAAAGGATACTGTAATTTATCCATGTACTCTCACTCAGTTGTAACCAGCTGTACTGCACTGTTCATGAAGATAGCCCTGTTTTTCACTTAACCCCTTAGATCCATGTCAGCTGTTTAGACCTATCTTGTTTTTTGTAAAAGATATCTTTCCTAATAATTTCATGGTAGTTACTGAATCATTTATGATGGTTCATATAAACAATATGCAAATCTTTGAATAATAATCTGGGAGTTTAAGCAATTATTGATTTTAAGAAGGTTTTAGTTGTTTGTATGACAATACAACAATAATCCATACAATTATGTATTTTCAAGTTGTGCCATTTTTCAAGAATCCCTGAGAGTTTGGAGCCGTACCATCATACCACTAATATTTAATATGTAATGTGGATCAGAATAACTCATAGATATCTCATGCTCCCTTGCTGCCAGATCCAGGCTATGATGCAGGAGAATGAGAAGCTGCCAGAAATGGAGAAGCTGGAGCAGCTGGAGTTTAACCTGGACATGGAGGAGCAGCAGAGACTGCAAGCCGAGGGAGAGCAGGAGGTCACTAAGGTAAAACCACTGTGTCTTTATTTATTTATATATTTGTTTGTTTTATTTTTAGTTATTTATTTTTACAGATAAGATTATGGATAAGGAATTGTAACTGACATTTCTAATAATACATATAATAGATATTTATGGTATTAGAATGACTTTGTTGTGTATGAATTATATAAGGTGAGAAAGGAGATTGAGCTTGAGAACCTGGCAAAATGTTATCTGCACGACATTTTCAAGAAGAAGTACTGGGACACCATGAACGTAAAAGGGAAGGCCATTAAGGTAAAAGAACAGAACAGAGCATGATTTCAGTTTTGTGACCTTCATGTACAAGTTTCCACAGGAAGTCTAATAAGCTGCATGGATAGCTTCCTGGATCTAAAAGTGTCTGTGTACTATATTTGAGGAAATTTATTCTTATTAATATATGGTCCCCTCAGGGCTTCCACTCAGGGTATGAAGTGAATAACTTTCCCATGAAGGAACGCACAGCAAAGGAACTAGAAGAGCTTTACAGGGTAGAGGCCATCCGAAAAATCGAACAGGCTGACACTAGTGTATGTACACAAAGACTTTAATATGCAGATTCTAAAGGCTGTAGAGATTAAAACACAAAAGATTCATCATACATGTCTTCTGTTGTGTCCAAGTTGCAGCAAGACATTTTGGACAACAACAAGGCACCATTAGAGAGGGATGAAGACGAGGAGGATAAAGGGCATGAGGTGGAGAGCTTAGCTTTAACAGGTAGTCTGAGTGCTCAATATGGAGGTTCAAACCCTCACTTATACAGCCAGTTCAGTCTGCGTACAAGAGACCAAAAGCTCAACCAGATCATCCTGTTACAGGTGACATCCTCATTCTATCCTGACTGTATTTCTAAAGAACAAATTATTTACACTCAAAGTTAAAAAATTGTGTATACATTCTGTATATATTGAGATTTTTTTTTTGAATGATTTTAATTCTAGGATGTTATTTACAAAGTGAAAACAGCTTTTAACACAGAGTTTGAAGCTGTGTACAAGCAGAAGGAGCAAGAGATCAGTCGCATAAGAGACAAGAACAAGCGCATTACAGAGATTATGAATAAGCTGGAGCTGCAGGAGACGCTGTGGGAGCCCACACTGACCGACAACGAGAGACCAGAGAGAGCTCTCACTGTCAGTGACTCTGAGGTAACAACACCAGGAAAGTGGTCTTGCATATTGCTTGCAAAGCATCATAGCATCAACATCGTATGTCTTTTCCAGCAGTTTTTAAACAACTGAAATATGGAAGTGTTATCCACTGTTTGCCTTTTCACTTATACAACTGTATACTGTACTAATATATAGTCATAATATCTGATTTCATCCAGAAGAGTTTTCATTCGGTTTTGAGTCTGGTTGCTCTCAGGGAGTTGTTTTTTTGCCACTGTTATCTCTGGCTTGCTTGTTAGAGATCTAAATCTGCATTCAGATTTCTGTAAAGCTGCTTTATAGCCATGTCTATTGTTAAAATTGAATTGAATTTAATTGATCTGCTGCTGCCAGTCAAGCTAATTGCATACACTTTTAGTTTCATAGTGCAATTAAACTTCATCTATAGTTCTTTTTGATATAGTTTAATTATATTTATTTATTATAGTATGGACTCTAAAGCAGTATTTGTCTAAGTAAAAAAAATGGTTCTGTAATTTGTAAACAGAGCATCATTTGTAAACGGAGTAGCTGTGTGTCCTTCTCTCTTACCCTGAACCTGCTCTGTGCAGTTTAAAACTGAATTTGGCTCTGTGTCCTGTGATACTTCATGCCAAAACTCATTCAGCATAATTTATTGCTCCCACACAGAAATAAAAAAAAAAAAAACTGGCTTTCAGGCAACTGTTTCAGGCAACAGGTCAGGACAAGCATTTAGAACATGTCCGTTTAGCTCTGAGGTTTGTTTGAGAAACACTCTGAGAGAAAATTCAATTTGAAAGAAATTAGAGTTTAAAACTGACTATTATTTGAATCTTGATTTATGGCTGTTGTGGACAGTTGGCTCAATGTCTGAGTTTGTGTGTATGTCTCTAGATCAAGGTTGAGAAATACCTGACACCTGCACAGAGGCAGAGAGAGGAGGAGCAGAGAAAGGAAGAGGAGCAGAGGCGGCTTGCAGACAAGGTATACGAAAGTAACTGTCTGAATGCCAATTTATACACCTTTTCTACATATTATATTACTCATAGTGAAATCAAATGAATGTATTTTCTGAATTTATTATGTGAGAAGTTAACATTTTTGCTAGGAATTCATGTACACTATGTGACCAGTGCCGCTGTGCATAAAGGGAGATCCTTGCAGACATGGTTTGCTAAGGTTGGAGTGGCCTGCACAGAGCCCTGACCTCAACCCTACTGAACACCTTCAGGATGATTTGAAACACCGATGTGCCCCAGGCCTTCTAGCATGACATCAGTGCCTGACTGCACTAATGCTCTTGTGGCTGAATGGGCAAATTCCCACAGCCACGTTCCAAAATCTAGTGGAAAGCCTTCCCAGAAGAGTGGAGGTTATTATTAGAGTTGTCACGATACCATAAACATATCTTACGATATTATACCAGCTGAAGTGTCCTGATATCAAGTAGTATCATGATACCACGCAATATTGTGTTAATTCATAACTCAAATCTACAAAATGAACCAAATTTACAGAAATGCGCAGATATAAATGAAAACAGACAAACCAGATTTTCCTCTGAATACTTTATTAATGAAAATGAATAACTGACTATTGGAAAAACTCAAGAACAATCGTACAATTGGCAAACAACTAATACAATGTGCCACATATTTCATCTATTGTTCCCTAGCGCAATGAAATCATGCAAATGGAAATTGTTCTCAGAGTGCTAAGAATGAAAACATTATTTGGAATGAATAACTGAATTTATAAATGAACATATAAAAAAAATGATAAAATTGGGAACGTTAGCTTGCATACTATCAAAGACGGCTGATGTTATTATTTACACACAATGGGTAGCATAACATTAGCTCACTTACTAGCAAGCATGACTAATTTTAGTAGGCTATTTACACCCAGTGGTTAGCATAAGGTTAGCTCACTTCACCTATTTTTTGTGTTTACACACAGCTGTTAGCATAACGTTAACTCGCTTACAAGCAAACAGGAAATCTTTAAAGATTAAGGTAAAGAATTTAGATTAAACGAAGTATCACTAACCTTTATTCTGCAAAAGCAATACAACGTTACTTACAGTACTACCATATTGACGATACTACCATTTAAATAATACAGTGGCATTGGCAGTATTTTGAAGCTTTAATATCGCGTTACTATCATAGTACCGGTATACCGTACAACCCTAGTTATTATAACAGCAAAGGGCGACTATATATGGAATGAGATATTCAAAAAGCACATATGAGTGTTATGGTCAGGTATCCACAAACTTTTGAACATATGGTATGTGTTTCTTTTAGAAATGTCATTAAAAATATTCATGTGTTGATTATTATATCTCATTAATCTTTTAAATGATCTCTTGTGGGCCCTACATTTTCTGGATAGGGGGACAACGTCAAAGAGCGAGCTTTGGATGATATGATGAGTGGAGTTCTTGAGGTCAAAAAAGAGGACATCCTGAGATTGGTATAGTGGCCAGTTTGATTTTAGCAGAAAGTATTTAGAATATAGTTATATTAAACAGTTTAAGAAATTTTTATTTGACTTAAAGGAAGTGCCACCACCGGAGTTTATAGTTAAGCCTGAGCTTCAGTGGACAGAAGAGGAAAGAAGAAGCTACAAAGAGCATGAGAGAAAAGTAAAGGAGCTCAGTGAAGAACAGGAGAAATATAGAAAGGTGTGCTTTATTATCCATTAAATTAATCTCATAAGGAATATGTAATTCTGTACGTGTGTGATTTGCTTAATAACTGGATAAAAAGCTCAGTTTATTTTTGTGTTCCCTCAAAATATTTTATGCATTAGAGAAGGTCTGTTCTAATTACATTACTAGACACATGATCAGAAGCAGCCCTGTCATATGCACTGCGGTGTTATAACATCAAGTCAAATACTCTTTTGTCAGCAGTTCAACATTTTAAGCTTCAACTGTATATAGGGATGTTATTATATTTGAACATTTATCATTTATGGCCCCAGACCTTGGAGGCAGAGATGAAGAAACTGCAGGCATCCATTAAAGATGCCACACAGGCTTTTGATGAAACACTGAGCAAGCTATTTGAAAGGAAAGTGAAATCAGAAATGGTTTTATACCAGGTAAGTTGATATAATTTACCTCTGTTCAAAGCCAGAGTACATAAGCCTACAATACCAAGAAAGGGATAATGAATGTTGTACCTCAGGAAGAGCTAAAGATCGCCAATCTATTCCATTCCTTACTAATTGAGGAAGAGATGATGAACAGAGAGGAAGAGCTTATCTACAGACTGGAGAAGGCACAAATTGTTAAGGTACATGTTGTTTGGTTACATTCCTGTTGTCAGTTGTCCAGTTCATTGGGTGTAATGCACCGTGAGCAAAAGGGTGAGACGAATGGTGCACATAGCTCATCTTGCTCCTGAGGATGAGACAAGTTGTGCATGAAGAAACTTGTGTGGCATGTTAATTATATCGGCTATGAGATTGTTTTCCATGTCCTATAATTCTTTCGTGTATGAGTCACTGTTTTCTGTTGGCAGAATCAAATTGGGAAAACTTTGAATAATCACAGAGAGGAAGTAGAGGCCTTTCGGGAGACGTATGATAATACAGTAGCGGAAGATAAAGTAAGATCATCAGTGTCACTACACTAACCGTAATACTATGTTTGATGCTGCTAATATATCAGATAGCCTCTGACATCTTTTTTTCTTTTGAAAGCTCCTTGACAGTGGATTTCGCAAAGAGCTTTTTGATGTCCCTGGACACATTGTTGACCAGCTGTACAAACTTTACAAACGCAGACCCAGGTACTTTCAAAAATGGAGACCTTTCAATAGGATGTACCATTTATTTAGCCTTAATTAAGATAAAATAAGATAAGATAAAATGTTACAGATCCTTAATGTATTTGTCATTTGCTCATTACAATACAAATAACAGTAAGCAGATTGGTAAAAAAAAAAAAAAAGAATTTTTTTTTAAATATATATAGATATATACATATAATATGTTATAAAATAAAAAAAATATTCCTATAACTGTACATATGCAAAAATACTGCTGAAACAATGGACATGTCTGACTCATCGGTCAGGATGGGGAAAGTGGTAAAAAAAAGCAAACAGCCCACAACGAGGAAAAACAGTCATTTTCCCCATTCACATCATGTGAAAGCCTAAACTTTAGTACAAACAAAAATAGAAGAGGATTAGCCATGCAAGATGCATTCAAAATCAGTAAAAAAAAAAAAAAAAAAAAAAAAAGGCCTTAGGACGAAGGGCAACGCAGTCAGGCTGCCACTCATGGTGGCGCTGAAAGTAGAATCTTCCATGATACTGCTTCAGATGTGACTATAGAGCCATTTAGTCCTGACTGGTTGGTTGAGTGAGGCCAGAGTGACAGTAGAAGATGTTCCTTCTCAGGATCCAGATTATGAGGACACAGACAGACACAGACAGCTTGCTTAAGGAATCTCCTGTGTTGAGTCGAGCAGCAGCAGAAGGACTCTCACAGATGATGAAGGCCATGGAGGAGTTAGACGCTCCACAGAACATGCCAGAGGGTCTGGACCCAATCGTGTGGGAGAGATTCTGTCTGGTCAGGAGGACCAAAATGGAGAGTGAGCAGAAGGTGAGAAAATAATCTCAGTGATGGCTACTAAAGTGCTCAATTTTGCTGAGAATGCCTCCTGTGATAAAATTCTTACTAAAGAAGTAGTCATCTAGTTTTATCAATCTGTCATCAGTTTGACTCCTCCATGATTTCTGTTAATATAGATAATTTTGTTATCCTATCTTAAGAAATGACACAGTTTACTGATAATAATGGAACATTGCACTAATCCAAAACATCACACTCAAAATAAAGCCAAATAAGCATGTTCTGTATTTTCACTTTTTGTGTTAGGTAAAAATGAAGGCACTGACCTTAGTGGAGATGCAGACATTTCTGCAGAAGAGAACAGAGGAGGAGGAGAATGCACAAATGGAAATCAAGAACCTTTTTGATAATCTTAATTGGTAAGAAATAGATTTTTTGCTAAATTTTCTATGGTACTAGCATCATGCAGAGAAGCATTCAAAACAATGACATGTAGGAGCAAAGTTAAAATGGTGCTGCATCATGGTGATATATTGTCATAAAAATTAGCAACAACAAAAAGGGGCTTAATAAATATTCTTTAGTAAGTAAGATAGTAAGGAAATATTCAATTATTTATCCATCATCACACTGTAAAACATTTGATAACATAACAAAACATACTATAGTTTTTATACTTGTACTATTGTTTACTTAATATTAAATTCCCTTCAGCCTGCGAGAAGAGAGGTCGAGGTTCTGCCTTGACGTTATGGTGCAGATCCTGTTAAAACAGGGCCAGGTTGAGGTGGATACTGGAGACTTTAATGCAGACTATTCAGACTCTTTGTTGCTCCAACGCTATGTTGTGGAGGACCTGAACGACACCATCAGGGTATTCAGACAAACTAAATTACACGCTTCCCTTTTCTTGCTATTTTTATTGCCATTTCATTTCTTGAGAACCTATACAATAATACAGGGTGCAAATAATGTGGAACACAGAACTTCTCTTCCAGACTTTAGGAGAGCAGAAGATCGCCAGTATGGTGGAGTGCAAAAACTTTCATAACGGAATTATTCAGCAGGAATGGGAGCATAAGAGGATGAGTATGCAGATTGAAGATCTCAAAAACAAAGCCAGAGATATTCAGATGCTGCATGTGTCTCAGGAACTCCAAGAGGTAAAGCCAGAATGTGCTTATGGTGATGGTATGTTACAGAACTATGTATTATGTGGACATTCTTGAATGGAAAGTCAGGATCAAGGTCCTGCCTTAGTAATATATTTGTAAAACTCTTTATTATGAAATACAAACATACAGCTGACACCCTTCACTAAGGCAGAAGTGCAAATTCATTTTTCATGAAGTTTAATGTCAGGCCATTTAACCACAAAATATGTTATTACTGGAACTGAGACTGAGGGTTGGGAAATATGTAAGGAGTAAAACATGACAGGATGTGCTGTTATAGATAATAATCACATGACAGGGTGGTGGGATATGGCCTTATGTTCAATCAAAATCAAATCACATTTTAGAATTATTCTTCTGTAGTAGCACATCACAAAGTGAGGTAATTACTAACAATTATGGTTTTTATTAATTAATGAATGACAAGTCATACTTTTCTCAGTTTATAGTTACATTTAGCTTGGAACGTAGGAACATCCTAGAGACAAATTAGTCCCTGTTATCACTCCCATTATAGCAGCTATAAATAGTCATCCCTTCTTCTTCTCACCAGCTTCTACTTTTCTGTCTGTAAGACAAAAAAAAGTTATTAAGACAATTAACCTAATTAGATGCAAAATGTTCCTCCAGCTGTTTCTTTTTAGTAACACTCACTTTTCCAGCCTTTTGTTGCCAACTATTATGAGACTTGTTGAGGAGATCAAATAATAATAAAAAAAATTACCTTATTTTTTTCTTAAAATGGTACATTTACTCGGTTTAAACATTTGATATGTTTTATATGTTCTATTGTGAATAACATATGGGTTTATGAGATGAGCGTCCCAACTTTTTTGGAATTCAGGCTGTAGATAGCCCTACCATATATGCATATGCACATTATTATTATATCTTCTGACTGTAGCCAATTTATCTCTCTGCCTAATTGGAAAACTTTACTATAGCAACAGATGGGCTACAGTCAGTAATTTTATACCTACAAAAGTAACCTCTATGTAAGGTGAACCTGATAAAATCAACTAATGGCTGTAGCTACAAGGTAGATATACCTTAAAAAAAAAAAAAAAAAGTATATTGTCTGAATGCCTAGACATGTAATGACACTGAGCGTGTAATTTTAAGTACCTGACAGAGACAGACCATGACAACAGAATGTCCAAGAAGGTGTCTACTCTGGAGAAGACAGTAACGTTACAAGAGAAGGTAATAAAGTCATTCTTTTGAAAGAGAAATAATCAAAGTAAACCCATAGATGTTCTGGATACTGCATGAGTCAACTGCTGGCTTTTTGTCTAGACTTATACAAAGAATGTAGAGAGCTGTAAGAAGCAGATAAAGGAGCTGAACAGACAAACTAAGATGAAGAAAGAGAATAATGAAGCTTTAGATGTGCAGTTAACCAACATGCAAGTGACTGTTGCAGAAAGAAGAAACATTTATGAGACCACAGGTATCTGGCTTTTTTTTTTTTTTTTGAGAAAACCCTAAAATATTGAAATAGATAGTGGCTTTGATTATAAACCCAAAACTATTCTGTGTAAACCCAAGCCTTTCTATATAAAACCTATTTCTGTGTAAGATGTACTGTAGAGCTTTTACTGTAGAGATTTTGAGAGAGGAAAAGCAAATTATTATTACTTACTTATTAATGTATTATTATTATTATTATTATTATTATTATTATTATTATTATTATTACACTATATGTTCAAACATATGTGGATACCTGACCATCACACCCCTATGTGCTTGTTTTCATTCGTTCCTAAACGATGGGCATTAATATAGTGTTGGTAACGCTTTTAATGCTAGAAAAGCTTTCACTCTTCTGGAAAGGCTTACCACTAGATTTTGGTACTTGGCGGTGGAGATTTGCTCATTTTGCCACAAATGCATTAGTGAGGTCATGCATTGTTGTTGAACAGGGAGGTCTGGTGCACAGTCGACATTCCAGTTCATCCCAAAGGTCCAGTAGGGTTGAGGTCAGGGCTCTGTGCAGGCTACTTGAGTTCTTCCACTCCAACCTTCGTAAACAATGTCTTCATGGCACTCTCTTTGTGCACAGGGACATTTTCAAGCCGGAACAGATTTAGGCCCCTTAGTTCCGGTGAAAGAAAATCTTAATGCTACAGCTCACAGAGACATCCTATATAATTGTGTGCGTCCAACTTTGTGACAACAGTTTGGAAAGAACCACTCATGTGTGATGCTCAGGTTTCCACAAACCTTTGGCCATATAATCCTTTTAAATGAAAATGTAAATAACATTTAAATTAAACTCAGATGACAGTTACCTTTAAATGATAATTATAATTTACAACTTTACTAATGTGTCTTCAGCAATGGAGGAAAGCCAAGAGCGTGAAGCTAAGCAACGCTATCAAAACATCCTGCAGAGGAAGAACCTTGTGGACTTTGCCAAAGCACAGGATATGGACATAGCCATACTGAGTGCTGAGTTGGAATGCATGAGAAGGAAGACATTTCCTGCTCTTTCTCAATAGAAACATATCCAGTACAGAACTTTGAATACAAAATCCTGTTAGACACTATTCACAGTCACATTTAAATCCATGAGAGGCACATAAACATTCAAACAGGAAATGACAATAAATGTGTAACAAAGTGCAGAAATGTCAAATAAATCAGTCACAGGTTACCCTGGTTTGTCTCTTTCCATATGTAATCGTATATCCCAACTTTAAGACATGTTGTTATAGTTAAATAATTAACAATGGAGTGGTGTGATTCCATACATTTGAAATATGCAGTGTTGGGTAAGTTGCACAAAAAAAAATACTCCACTACAGAATACTAAATACTACTTTAAAATTCTAATCTGATTACATTACTGATCACTGCATGTAAAAAGTAATCAGATTACTAATCACTTTATTTTACTAATTACTTTACCTTCAGTATACTTTCAAAACCTATCAAACCTACAAAAATACACTACAAAGTGAAATTCATAGTTCTTTCAGTAATTTTAGCATGTGTCGATGTATTACACAATCAGAAAAAGTTGTATTTATCATAAAACTTGCCTCGGGTGTTTTTGTCATTGTTTGTCAGACTACCAGACCGATAAAATATAAAACTTTTCTAACTAGGCTAGTTTAGTGTCGCTAGCCAAGGGGAGGCACAACTAAGCTCTCATTGTATAGGTTTAGCTGCTACAGTAACATGCAAAGTACATTATATTTCCTTATGCTCTGCTCATATCATGTTTACGTAAACTGGAACTCATATAGACATTTACACACCTTGTTATCCTGCTCAGCTTCAGAGGATGTTACTGTTTCAGTTTCAACCCATTCACTGGTTAAAAAAAAATCAGCATATATCCATTTTTCCTCAGACTGACTGTGAGCTACCGTTTGGCAGAATTGAGAGACTGTCAGCAATGAGACATGAGTATTTCCATGTATTTTCCTGTAAACCCTGTCAGATTGGTCTCGCTTCCGTTCACTGAAGATGAAGGTCTTTTTTTTACTGACATTCAGTTATGTAATGACAAACCGCTCCAAGTGGAGAATTATTCAGGGCGAAAAAAAAACGTGATTTATTTTAAAAATACATTTTACTTAATATTGTTTTCTTAACAATACATTTGTAACACAAGTAACATAATTTTACTGATGTCAGTAACTGTAATCAAGTTATATAAATTTCAAATGTAATGCATCACATTACTGCATTATCAGAAAAAGTCATTAGATTACAGTAACGTGTTACTTTGTAACACATTACACCCAACTCTGGAAATAAGAGGCATAAAACAATTATAGCCACATTGTTATAGGAAAATAATCAACTTCAGGGTAGTAACGACCATTCACAATCATACCACTCCATCACTGATTATTGTCTTATACCAGCTTATTGTGTTGTGTTGACACGAACACTTCACTGTAAAAAAGAAAAGCTGACTTAACTTAAAATTTCAAGGCAACTTGCTGCACAGCTTTTTGGAGTTTACTCAACTTTTAACCAAAGTAGTTCACTTAATTTACTGAGTAAGGTCATGTTTCCCAATTTGTACTCTTTAATTCAGCTGATGGAGTTTTTATAGTTTAAAAAACTTGTAATGTTATTTTGACATGCCTTAATACAGTGTTCGGTTGACTTTGGTTTACTGAAAAATGTGTTTTTAGTCAACATTATAACAAGGTTAAAAAATAAAGCTATAACTGCAGGCTTGACATTTTTGTCCAGGTTTTATTTTAAACCAGCAGCAACACTTTTTATGTATGGAAATGGAAAAACGAACAATGTTAAACACTAGTCATATCCCTTATCAATAAAAAGTAAAAAGAGTAGGCTACTTAAGAATAAAACACTTTTTTTGAGTACTTTCACATTCAATGAATCATCACATTCAACAGGTCCTAAATACTTTAAAAGTTTATCTTTGGATCTTGAACTGGTTATTTTGTGACTCTAGGAATTAACAGTGCAAAAAAAAAACTATTAGCCTACATGTTCTATCTTTTAAATTTTTAAAATTTTAAACTGGAGAAGCAGAAATTAGATCTAACAACCTTTTTAATGATAATCTCATAGTTACAAAATTAAACCTAATCCAAGCTTTATTTTATGCACATACATAGTCAAGAGTCAAAACGTTACTGAATTTAAATAGTAAACCCAGTATGCCTTACATTGTCTTAATGCTGAAACTATTACTGTACATTTAAACTAGTTTAAACTCTTTTCTCTTATTCTCACCACTTACACGTCAGTAGAAATTGTTATTTAAATGTAAGAACCATGCTAAAAAAAAATTGAGAGCAAGGGGCTTCTTTTACTAGCCAATTTATCTGTTATAACTAGTATAAATATGATGCTGCTTTTGCTGTGTCTTCTTCAGGCACAAATAAGAGCAGGGATTAACATTACAACAGGCCATGACTTGTGTATTAGATATTCACTGCCTGCAGGTTTTTAGAGTACTTATGGTTTCTTCCAAAGCTAGTATTAAAAAAAAAAATTCACTGGTGCTTGACACAGACATTTGCCCCACATATGAATGTGTCTGTACAGTAGTTTATAGGAAAACACAGATATGATAATATCATAATAAATACTTATGCTAAGCATGTATTTATTTAAGTAACGAGTGTATTGTCACATAGGAAGAACACTGTTTCTCTTGCTGTACTGTGAATGCAGTCTCTGTGCATTTCTCTGTAGTAGTCAAAGAAAAGTTCTTTGGTGTCTGACTACAGCAACAGGCTGGTTTACACAATAGCCTAGATACAATATCACCCCAATGCTCCTTACATAATAGATGCTGGGTGTGTCGTCAGCTCTATAGGCAGGACTTTGAAGTAGATAAAAAGGAGTTTTAAGGATTGCAGTGGTCTCTCTGAAGGGAGTTAATCATCCATTCAAAACAGTTCATGGTGTTTCTCATAAACTTTCTATCAAGTGAAGTATTTTTAAGTGATAATAATCTACTCATAGTTATTATCCTTATCCTTTATCCCAACTTATGAAGTCAGTTTAACTAAAGAAGCAGTTATGAGAGTACGTGTTTTTGGGTATGCCAACTTTTCTGCCAAGATTCATGTTGAGACTTTTACTTTTCTTCTCCCTGTTCACCGCTGTTCAGGCATTTACTTGCGCTCAGGAGATTCCACTGATGTTAGTTGTACTTTTGTGAATCACCTACTGACTCCATGTAGCAACAAACACACAAATCTGGTCTCTCAGTGCTTTTACACGTGATGAGGTGGAGCTTAGGCTCTTTCTGTGAGTCATGTGCATGTGCTGTGTCTAGTAGGTGTGGTGGGGTGGGTGTCGGTGATGATGGGAAAGTGGGTGACTAGAGAGGAACAATGCCTGCATTGCCTTGTGTATTATGTGTTTACATGGTTGCTATTATAAATGTAATCCTGAAGCTGTTTTCAGATATGGTGATTAATTTTGATAGTATGTTGATTATTTTACTATGCATTAATGCTGGGGCAATCAAGTTCTGATTCATAATTTTTTACCTTATATTTAAATCCATTTAGGCCAAAAGGGATGCATGCAGTAAAAATGTGTTCTCTTATCTATGTAAGGAATAATCCATGTCGGTTTGTGTTACAGGAAAATAATCCACGATGGGTTGGTGTCATGTGGCTCAATGCAAAGAAAATGTACTGTTACCAGCCCAAAGTTGATTTATTTTCCTATAACAGCATGTTCTGAAGTGGGGTATTTTTTTTTTGTCTCTTATGCCACAGCAATTTGCCAATGATTACAGTGTTGTTGTTTTTTTATTAATAAATGGCATGTACATTGTACCGATTTTTAGTTACATTTAATGTTGTCGAATGTCTACGAAACAAGTTAGTTCTCATGATCACTTATTTAAGTTGAAGTTAATAAGACAAAAAAAAATGCAGCTTGTTATGGTAAATGGTCTGCACTTATATAGCACTTTCATCCAAAGTGCTTTACACTGTGTCTCATTCACCCATTCACACACACAATCGCACACCAATGGTAGCAGGGCTGCCATGCAAGGCGCTAACTTGCCATCGGGAGCAACTTGGGGTTCAGTGTCTTGCCCAAGGATACTTCAGAATGTGGAGTCACTTGGGCTGAGAATCGAACTGCCAACCCTACGATTAGTGGACAATCCGTGCTACCACCTGAGTCACAGCTGCCCACGTGTTACCTTCTTATTACCAAGACATGTTACCAAAAAGTATTCCTGAATTCCTCAGTCCAGAAGACTCTCTCCTGTCTGAAAACTTTCTTATTATCTTGACTTTTACAAAGCACTGACACTGGAGACTCCTTCTAAAAATGTTAAACAACTATCTCCTAACAGACACATCAACATATTACCAATTACAGGTCTTTTAAAATCTATTTATGTGAAGCGTCTGCAATTCAGGTCCATGTGTAAGTTACTATAGAAATGATAAAACATTAGAGCAAGCGCATTAATATAAACCTGTGATTTGAATTATAGCCGGCACTACTGTCAGAGCTGCTGTTATAAAAGATTAATAAACAATTTCTGAACAATCAGATTTGAGACTTCGACAGGACTGTGGTATAACTTACATTAAAATATGCATTAATGTTGAGACAAGCCAGTTCTGATTTTTACCTCACATCTTACTCCCTTTAGGCCCCAACAGTAAAAAGAGTTCTCTAATCTGTAGAAATGTATCAGCTGACCCCAATTAATTCAGACTTAAATTAACTCAATTATTATTAATATTACCTCAGTGTCAAATTAAATAAATTAAATAAAAAGAAGTTAGATGAAATAAAAATCTTGCTTGTCTGAAAATTAGGCTGCAATTATAAACACTGATAATATCAACAAAATGTTGACCACATCGTTAGAAACTCGTGTTCAAATCAGCTTTCCGCAATATGCACACATATTTATTCTTTAAGTCGTATTGTACAGTACATATGTAGAGGATTATATGCAGAGACCTTAAGAGACCTTAAATCTCAGTTTGGTTATATTCAATTTGTGAACAGTTCACACTGTTGCTATCATTTTATTGGAATATGACAATGAAAACTTTGAAATGACTTTGAAATGAAAAAAGATTTGTTTTGTACCTGTATGCCTATCTATCCAGACTAAATAAACTGTATAAAGGTGTAATATGTGGATCTCACCAAAGGAAGGTGCTGAGACATATAATATATTCAGTTCCACCTCTCTCATCTGAACATGCCCAGAGGTAGTGTTTCATATGATTATAAAGGATGGAATTGCAACTCCCCAAGGTATTGTTTTGCTTTTTTTCTCTCTCCAAAAGTTTGCCAGTCTGTGTGTGTGCCTGCCAAACACTTGGGAGTGGCTCTGAGTAAAACCCAGCCCTGGAGTCCTGCAGAGGCTTGTTGGTGAAAGTGGGAAGAAGATTTAAAAAAAAAAAAAAAAAAAAAGTTCTAGATGGAACAAAGATAAATACTTGATATCTGTGTGGCAGGAGTGAACTTCACACATAACTCAACCACCGACTCCTATCTGGTCTTCTCAAGGAACATTTGACATTTATTTGCACAAAAATCAAAACTTTCTCCTGAGTTTCACTTGGACTTGAGGTAAAGTACTGTATGTTTGTTTACTTTTATCTACATTAGTAGATTAGTAAAACAAAAATCCAAAATGAAATGCAAAACAGTTTTTTTCCTTAAAGTATAACTGGTATGATTGAACATTTTATTAACACCAGATAGGATTTCCAATATTTTGTGGCTGTGTACCTATTACTGAAAGCCATGAATAGTTAAAACACCATCTCTGGATTAGATTTAGACTTGTAGAGTTAGTTAAAATGTATGTTTTAATGGTTTGATGGACAGATGGTTATGAAAAGTTAGAGCAGCACTAGACTTCTGGTTGTTTAAAGTATCTCTGGCTGTATGTTCAGTAAAACTAATGTGTAATATGTAAGTGCTGTGTGTGCAAGGTGTTTTTCTTGTGTAATCTTTTCTAACATTATTGCAGAAAATTACACTCATGTGAATGTTTTGGGGTTGCTTCCATAATTTTGGAGTTATGTCAATAACTCTTAGAAACTAGCAAGACCACCATATAACATGATCATATAATGAATTTGTTATGAGAATTTAGCGTGTTAGGGTTCAAATTCTGTGTACATTTTTTTTAATTCATGAGAGAAGAAAAAACATCTGTGAGACAATATTTGATGGCAGGTCGTACAGTGGGTGCGGTGGGCAAAATGTAAAGAGTACATTCAGAAGTCTTTTGTTTTCTTTCAAGCTATTGTACACATGACATGACAGGTGGCTTTTAAAATGTCCTCTACTCAACCTACGTTTATGATTAAGGCTGGGTTTTTTTTTCCCTTTTTTTAAAGATAATCTAAGACTATGTGGGAAAAAAAGATTTGTGTTCTTGTTAAAACCTAGAATGAAACATGGGACCTTCTTGAATGAAACATGGGACCTTCTCCCTTTTATTTTCAATAATTCATATTGCACACTTAACTATTATTCTGGCAGATGCTGATGTTCTTGAAATTTCATTCTCTATATGAAAAGTGAGATCGAGGAACATGCTGGTCTTATCTTTATATTATCAATATAGAATAGTTGTGAAAAGGTGAACTTCTCCTTTAGTGCAATATGTGTGAAAGTCCTTACAGTAAGCAGCCATTATATGTTTGCTCTTTATCATCAGTTTATTATCAGATGTTCTGCCAAAGTAAATGCTAATCAATGACAAATAAGTGCTGCAGTCTATTTACAACATTATGCATTCCACTTATGTGTATTAATTATATGTATATAAGAAGAAGAAAAAATGCAATCAGTACAGTTAGTATAACTTGCGAACAAAATGGCGTGCAGGTATTTTTTATGAATTCTTATTCTTATTCTTATTATTATTATTATTGTTGTTGTTGTTGTTGTTGTTATAATAATTATTATTATTATTCAAATTATTATTATAATTTTGGAACATAAAACTTTAATTTTCTGAAACTGACTTTCTTCCACTGCCTGTATGATATTTACAATGGACAGTTAGCTGAAGTCTTTTTTGTAATTTTTCCAATTAGCATGGAATGGATGTGTTAACGAGGCAAGCAGACGAGTCAGGAGGAATTTCAGGAGAGAGAGGTAAGGAAGGTCAAATGCAAACAGCCAAAAACAGATAATAGAGCAGGCTGGTAAATAATAGTAGACCTAGTCTACTATATGTAGCACGGGCTACAATTTTGACATGTATTTAGAGACCGGTTTTAATGGCTTAAATGACTGGTTTCTCCTTTTAATCGCTCCCTGAGGGCGCAGTCTTCATGTTTGTTTGTCAGTAAGTGAGTCAGCCATCTTGTGGTGGTGTAGTGTCCCTGCATTACATTTATCATAAATGGGCATTTAATTAATGTAGCTTTAATGCTAATGTGTTCTGTGTCTAACTGAAATTAAAACTAAAATCAGAAAGCATGTACTAAACTGCCCTTTCTACAGTTATAACTGAAACTATTTCGACAACTAGACTCACATCATTACCACCAAGTAAGTAACATAATTTATTTATTATTTATAACATCATTTACCCACTGATCCCATGACCCCTCCACCTCACCCAACCCCACCTCACCCAAACAAATTTTCTGTAATAAGCAGAGAAACAGTGTATAGTAAAGTGTGTGTGTGTGTGTGTGTGTGTGTGTGTGTGTGTGTGTGTGTGTGTGTGTGTTTGTTCTCTCTCCATTAGAGGGCTTCAGTGGATCTAGCAGTAAGAGCATGAGTAACAGCTCTTGGGGAAACGGCTTTGAGAAGAATATTCTAAACCAAAACAGCAGCACCTCCTACTTCCCATCCTGTAAGACTTTACAGCAGTCTTTTCCCAATCTTAAATGAATAATTACTGTAAAATAATGCAACGACACCCTGGAGGAGATGACTCACCACTGAGGGTGTTTATTCACCCTTATTTTTTTATATTAAAAAATGTTAACAGTAAATAGTGTTTTTAACACAACCTTATCTACTGTTTGTGACATTACCTGTGATGGGATCTTTAATGGTGTTGCAAAAGGGGAAAAGTGTCACCAAAAAAAAAGGATTTTGCACCAAATATGATATCCAGTGAGGTTCATCCTCCTCCATTACCCACCTCCCTGTGTTCTTGGAGAGAAAAACAACAGTCAGTCACTCAGTTATATATCCAGTTTTTCGTACATGTATGTCTGGTTTCAATACAACCTCAGAAACACTCACTTGTACAGCTTTATCGGAAACCTTCTGGAAACTGTGAAATTATATATTATACTAAACTTTTACCACCTATAATTTAATTTTACTGGTTTTAAAAAAACAACAAACAAACAAACAAAAACCACTACATATAATTGCAAAAGGTCTATCTGGATCATTTTGATTAAGCAATTCTGGCACTCAACATACAGTATATTTGTCCAATGGCTGATTAATGCATATTGTTAAGAATTCCATTAGGAACAGCAAGACAAACATAGACCTACATTAACTTACAAGTGCACTTTATAAAGAACTAATTTAGAGTCCCATCAAAATTCGAGAGTGTACAATAAATTCAATTCAATTCAATTCAATTTTATTTGTATAGCGCTTTTTACAATAGACATTGTCTCAAAGCAGCTTTACAGAAATATCAACATGGTATACAGATATTAAAGGTGCGAATTTATCCCAACTGAGCAAGCCACTGAGTGGCGACGGTGGCAAGGAAAAACTCCCTAAGATGTTTTAAGAGGAAGAAACCTTGAGAGGAACCCGACTCAGAAGGGAACCCATCCTCATCTGGGTAACAACAGATAGTGTGAAAAAGTTCATTATGGATTTATATGAAGTCTGTATGGCCTTAGGAGCAGCCGTAGTCCCAGCAGTCTGGAATTAGAGAAGATTTGAGCTCCATCCAGAGGCAGAAAGGATCTGGATCTCTAGTATCTCCATAAATTCATGTGGGGCTCGGCGAAAGGAGAGAGGGAGAAAAAAGATAATTATGACTGCGAAGTAGTAGAACAGAATCTAGTCAGGGTAGGCTTGAGTAAACAAATACGTTTTAAGCCTAGACTTAAACACTGAGACTGTGTCTGAGTCCCGAACACTAATAGGAAGACTGTTCCATAACTGTGGGGCTCTATAAGAGAAAGCTCTTCCCCCTGCTGTAGCCTTCACTATTCGAGGTACCGTCAAATAGCCTGCATCTTTTGATCTAAGTAGGCGTGGCGGATTATATAAAACCAAAAGGTCGCTTAGATATTGTGGCGCGAGACCATTTAGTGCTTTATAGGTTAATAAAAGTATTTTATAGTTAATGCGAGATTTTACTGGGAGCCAATGCAGTATTGATAATATCGGTGTGATATGGTCGTACCTTCTAGTTCTAGTTAGGACTCTAGCAGCTGCATTCTGGACTAACTGGAGCTTATTTATATTCCTACTGGAACATCCAGACAGTAAGGCATTACAGTAATCTAATCTAGAGGTGACGAATGCATGAACTAGTATTTCCGCATCATGTAGTGACAATATGTTTCTTATTTTAGAAATATTTCTGAGATGAAAGAAGGCTATCCTAGTAATATTATCTACATGAGCATCATGTAAGTCCTTACATAGGAAGATTTAGATATTTGATGGAACACTGGTCTATTTTCCCCCCATTTGCAGTGAAAAGAAAATTGATTTCACAATATCTAGTTAATTTCTTAGTATTAGCTAATGCGATTAATAACTGCATTCAGTGTTAAAATGTTCAATACAAGACTATAGATAAGATAAACTACAAATCCTATTGTCTAAAAAGTACTATATACTATAAATATGTTTGGCGTGTAGATTACTTTTTGAAGTGAATTTTCTCCTCTCCATCAGCCTCAGTGGGTGTGAATGCAGGAGGATCAGTGTTAGATTATGGCCTGTTTATTGGTGATGACTCCACTGGGAACAGCAAAGGTGGAGGGGGACGTGGAGGCAGTACAGGATTTGAAAGTGTATCTGGAAAAGACTCTGGGTCAAAGAGCAGGTCCAGCTCCTCAGGAGGATTGAGAAGGACACAAGGTTCATCATCCTCAGTTAGTCACTCCCCCCTTTTCATGGAGAGAAAAACTACCATCAGTCACTCAGGAGGTTATGACGGTGAGTGTAACGATTTAATTTACACAGTGTACAGTCATGTTGTTGAGATGTATGTTCAGTTTACATAAAACTATTGGGGGGGGCGTAAAACTTTTACTTCACCGTTCTTGACAGTAAGCCCATTCTGATGATTTTTATCTACAGGAAGTTCAAGCGCCAACTCATCACCAGAGCTCACGAGGAAGGACTATGGTTAGAACCCTTTTATATTTAATGTGTATTTTAATAATTAAGAAATCATTAGTGGGTACACACCCTGATTGCTGTAAGGGCACACTCAGTAAATGCTTGGGTTAAAGTACAGAAGAGACTCGGGTCCATTGTGCATAATAGTAAAAGATTTTTGGCCAGTGATTCATGTGAACATAACAGAGTGTATTCTCATTGGGAGAAAAAGATAGTAACATCCAAATATCTTCTGTTGCTATGTTACATTCCATATTCCATATGGGCACTAACATAGTCATGTAATAAGCTTTATGGCCAGTGCCTTTGCATGGCCAGTATTTTAAAAATGTGTGTGTTTGTTTACATTCATGCATTTAGACTGGTGCTGCAGTACATTCATATATGAGAATGTACTATACTGATCAGAACTGGTGGTAATAAATAAACAAATAAAGAAAAGCATTTCTTGAAATAACTTCAAAATTGTCATGTCTTTTCCATAGGCTCATCTAGAGGAAGGTCCCAAACCAGAGGTAATTATTTCTGAATATGTATACACCATTACTGAATATCTTAGGTTAAATTTTGTTACCTCTACAATACAGTTTAACTAAACTGTATTTCTTTTTTCAATGAATTTCATTTGTGTGTTTAGACGCACTATTGGATGGGGAACGAAAAGAAAAGGGACATAAAGAAATTTGTGTAATTATCTGTCAGCACCTAATCCAATTATGTCTTTTTCAATAGAGAGTGAAATCAGGGTCAGATTACAGAGTGCATCTCCATCAACCAAATGTAAGTTTGTTTCCAAAATGTACATGTTTTTATCCAAGTTGCAAGAAGTTTCCATTCAAATTTCACACAGAACAATTTCTCTTAAGTGTCTACATACATACATACATACATATTAATATACAAATATAT